>NW_020649082.1:839633-889448 GCF_003573695.1 Papaver somniferum
TGTTAAAGATGAGTTTATCTTATTTACAATTTAGTCTAAGAAATCAACTTCCGACTTATAACAAAGAGTGTAGACTTTTTTGAGTTAACAGTATAAAAAATTCAACATTTTTATGAACTCTTTATTTTTGTCTTGGCTTTGTCTTTCAATTTGATTCAAATAGATGAAATTTGTTAGAATTTGGATTAGTTCGGGCTGGTCTTTCATCCTTCTTATATTGTGAAATTTGACTTGCTTCATATTTTCTTGAATCATCGTACAGAGAAATGCAATTTTTACTAGACGTACTGCCTTAGAACATATTTATTGTGATTAAAAAACATTTTTCAAACTTTTTCTGTTAAAGATGAGTTTAACTAGTTTACAATTTAGTCTCAAAAATCGACTTCCGACTTATAACGAAGATTCTAGACTTTTTTGAGTTAACAGTATAAAAAATTCAACATTTTTATGAACTCTTTATTTTTGTCTTGGCTTTGTCTTTCAATTTGATTCAAATAGATGAAATTTGTTAGAATTTGGATTAGTTCTGGCTGGTCTTTCATCCTTCTTATATTGTGAAATTTGACTTCCTTCATATTTTCTTGAATCAACGTACACCGAAATGCAATTTTTACTAGACGTAATGGCTTAGAACATATTTATTGTGATTACAATACATTTTTCAGAAATTTTCTGTTAACGATGAGTTTATCTTGTTTACAATTTAGTCTCAGAAATCAACTTCCATCTTATAACAAAGAGTGTAGACCTTTTTGAGTTAACCTATAAAAAATTGAACATTTTTATGAACTCTTTATTTTTGTATTGGCTTTGTCTTTAAATTTCATTCAAATTGATGAATTTTTTTATAATTTGGATTAGTTCTGGCTGGTCTTTCATCCTTCTTTTATTGTGAAATTTGGCTTCCTTTATATTTTCTTTAATTAACGTACATAGAAATGCAATTTTTACTAGACGTACTGCCTTAGAACATATTTATTGTGATTACAATACATTTTTCAAACTTTTTCTGTTAAAGATGAGTTTAACTAGTTTACAGTTCAGTCTCTGAAATCGACTTCCGACTTGTAACGAAGATTGTAGACTTTTTTGAGTTAACAGTATAAAAAATTCAACATTTTTATGAACTCTTTATTTTTGTCTTGGCTTTGTCTTTAAATTTGATTCAAATAGATGAAATTTGTTAGAATTTGGATTAGTTCTGGCTGGTCTTTCATCCTTCTTATATAGTGAAATTTGACTTCTTTCATATTTTCTTGAATGAACGTACATAGAAATGCAATTTTTACTAGACGTACTGCCTTAGAACATATTTATTGTGATTACAATACATTTTTCAAACTTTTTCTATTAAAGATGAGTTTAACCAGTTTACAATTTAGTCTCAGAAATCAACTTCCGATTTATAACAAAGAGTGCAAACTTTTTTGATTTAACGTATAAAAAATTCAACATTTTTATGAACTCTTTATATTTGTTTTGGCTTTGTCTTTCAATTTGATTCAAATAGATAAAATTTGTTAGAATTTGGATTAGTTCTGGCTGGTCTTTCATCCTTCTTATATTGTGAAATTTGACTTCCTTCATATTTTCTTGAATCAACGTACACAGAAATGCAATTATTACTAGACGTAATGGCTTTGAACATATTTATTGTGATTACAATACATTTTTCAAAAACTTTTCTGTTAAAGATGAGTTTATCTTGTTTACAATTTAGTCTTATAAATCAACTTCCGACTTATAACAAAGAGTGTAGACTTTTTTGAATTAACGTATAAAAAATTCAACATTTTTATGAACTCTTTATTTTTGAATTGGCTTTGTCTTTAAATTTGATTCAAATAGATGAATTATTTTACAATTTGGATTAGTTCTGGCTGGTCTTTCATCCTTCTTCTATATTGAAATTTGGCTTCCTTCATATTTTCTTGAATTAACGTACATAGAAATGCAATTTTTACTAGACGTACTGCCTTAGAACATATTTATTGTGATTACAATACATTTTTCAAACTTTTTCTGTTAAAGATGAGTTTAACTAGTTTACAATTTAGTCTCAGAAATCGACTTCCGACTTATAACGAAGATTCTAGACTTTTTTGAGTTAACAGTATAAAAAATTCAACATTTTTATGAACTCTTTATTTTTGTCTTGGCTTTGTCTTTCAATTTGATTCAAATAGATGAAATTTGTTAGAATTTGGATTAGTTCTGGCTGGTCTTTCATCCTTCTTATATTGTGAAATTTGACTTCCTTCATATTTTCTTGAATCAACGTACACCGAAATGCAATTTTTACTAGACGTAATGGCATAGAACATATTTATTGTGATTACAATACATTTTTCAAAAAATTTTCTGTAAAAGATGAGTTTATCTTGTTTACAATTTAGTTTCAGAAATCAACTTTCGACTTATAACAAAGAGTGTAGACTTTTTTAAGTTAACGTATAAAAAATTCAACATTTTTATGAACTCTTTATTTTTGTATTGGCTTTGTCTTTAAATTTGATTCAAATAGATGAAATTTGTTACAATTTGGATTAGTTCTGGCTGGTCTTTCATCCTTCTTCTATATTGAAATTTGGCTTCCTTCATATTTTCTTGAATTAACGTACATAGAAATGCAATTTTTACTAGACGTACTGCCTTAGAACATATTTATTGTGATTACAATACATTTTTCAAACTTTTTCTGTTAAAGATGAGTTTAACTAGTTTAATTTAGTCTTAGAAATCGACTTCCGAATTATAACGAAGATTCTAGACTTTTTTGAGTTAACAGTATAAAAAATTCAACATTTTTATGAACTCTTTATTTTTGTCTTGGCTTTGTCTTTCAATTTGATTCAAATAGATGAAATTTGTTAGAATTTGGATTAGTTCTGGATGGTCTTTCATCCTTCTTATATTGGTAAATTTGACTTCCTTCATATTTTCTTGAATCAACGTACATAGAAATGCAATTTTTACCAGACGTAATGGCTTAGAACATATTTATTGTGATTACAATACATTTTTCAAACTTTTTCTGTTAAAGATGAGTTTAACTAGTTTACAGTTTAGTCTCAAAAATCGACTTCCGACTTATAACGAAGATTGTAGACTTTTTTGAGTTAACAGTATAAAAAATTCAACATTTTTATGAACTCTTTATTTTTGTCTTGGCTTTGTCTTTCAATTTGATTCAAATAGATGAATTTTGTTACAATTTGGATTAGTTCACGCTGGTCTTTCATCCTCCTTCTATTGTGAAATTTGGCTTCCTTCATATTTTCTGGAATTAACGTACATAGAAATGCAATTTTTACTGGACGTACTGCCTTAGAACATATTTATTGTGATTACAATACATTTTTCAAACTTTTTCTGTTAAAGATGAGTTTAACTAGTTTACAATTTAGTCTCAGAAATCGACTTCCGACTTATAACGAAGATTGTAGACTTTTTTGAATTAACAGTATAAAATATTCAACATTTTTATGAACTCTTTATTTTTGTCTTGGCTTTGTCTTTCAATTTGATTCAAATAGATGAAATTTGTTAGAATTTGGATTAGTTCTGGCTGGTCTTTCATCCTTCTTATATTGTGAAATTTGACTTCCTTCATATTTTCTTGAATCAACGTACACAGAAATGCAATTTTTACTAGACGTAATGGCATAGAACATATTTATTGTGATTACAATACATTTTTCAAAAATTTTCTGTTAAAGATGAGTTTAACTAGTTTACAATTTAGTCTGATAAATCGACTTCCGACTTTTAACGAAGAGTGTGGACTTTTTTGAGTTAAAGTATAAAAAATTCAACATTTTTATAAACTCTTTATTTTTGTCTTGGCTTTGTCTTTCAATTTGATTCAAATAGATGAAATTTTTTAGAATTTGGATTAGTTCTAGCTGGTTTTCATCCTTCTTATATTGTGAAATTTGACTTCCTTCATATTTTCTTGAATCAACGTACACAGAAATGCAATTTTTACTAGACGTAATGGCTTAGAACATATTTATTGTGATTACAATACATTTTTCAAAATTTTCTGTTAAAGATGAGTTTTTCTTGTTTACAATTTAGTCTCAGAAATCAACTTCCGACTTATAACAAAGAGTGTAGACTTTTTTGAGTTAACGTATAAAAAATTCAACATTTTTATGAACTCTTTATTTTTGTATTGGCTTTGTCTTTCAATTTGATTCAAATAGATGAATTTTGTTACAATTTGGATTAGTTCTGGCTGGTCTTTCATCCTTCTTATATTGTGAAATTTGGCTTCCTTCATATTTTCTTGAATTAACGTACATAGAAATGCAATTTTTACTAGACGTACTGCCTTAGAACATATTTATTGTGATTACAATACATTTTTCAAACTTTTTCTGTTAAAGATGAGTTTAAATAGTTTACAATTTAGTCTCAGAAATCGACTTCCGACTTATAACAAAGTTTGTAGACTTTTTTGAGTTAACGTATATAAAATTCAACATTTTTATGAACTCTTTCTTTTTGTGTTGGCTTTGTCTTTCTATTTGATTCAAGATAGATGAAATTTGTTAGGATTTGGATAAGTTCTGGCTGGTCTTTCATCCTTCTTATATTGTGAAATTTTGCTTCCTTCATATTTTCTTGAATCAACATACATAGAAATGCAATTTTTACTAAACGTAATGGCTTAGAACATATTTATTGTGATTACAATACATTTTTTCAAAATTTTTCTGTTAAAGATGAGTTTATCTTGTTTACATAGTCTTAGAAATCAACTTCCGACTTATAACAAAGAGTGTAGACTTTTTTGAGTTAACGTATCAAAAATTCAACATTTTTATGAACTCTTTTTTTTTTGTGTTGGCTTTGTCTTTCTATTTGATTCAAGATAGATGAAATTTGTTAGAATTTGGATTAGTTCTGGATGGTCTTTCATCCTTCTTATATTATGAAATTTGACTTCCTTCATATTTTCTTGAATCAACGTACACAGAAATGCAATTTTTACTAGACGTAATGGCTTAGAACATATTTATTGTGATTACAATACATTTTTCAAACTTTTTCTGTAAAAGATGAGTTTAACTAGTTTACAATTTAGTTTCAGAAATCGACTTCCGACTTATAACGAAGAGTGTAGACTTTTTTGAGTTAACAGTATAAAAAAATCAACATTTTTATGAACTCTTTATTTTTGTCTTGGCTTTGTCTTTCAATTTGATTCAAATAGATGAAATTTGTTAGAATTTGGATTAGTTCTGGCTGGTCTTTCATCCTTCTTATATTGTGAAATTTGACTTCCTTCATATTTTCTTGAATCAACGTACACAGAAATGCAATTTTTACTAGACGTACTGCCTTAGAACATATTTATTGTGATTACAATACATTTTTCAAACTTTTTATGTTAAAGATGAGTTTAAATAGTTTACAATTTAGTCTCAGAAATCGACTTCCGACTTATAACGAAGAGTGTAGACTTTTTTGAGTTAACAGTATAAAAAAATCAACATTTTTACGAACTCTTTATTATTGTCTTGGCTTTGTCTTTCAATTTGATTCAAATAGATGAAATTTGTTAGAATTTGGATTAGTTCTGGCTGGTCTTTCATCCTTCTTATATTGTGAAATTTGACTTCCTTCATATTTTCTTGAATCAACGTACACAGAAATGCAATTTTTACTAGACGTAATGGCTTAGAACATATTTATTGTGATTACAATACATTTTTCAAAAAAAATCTGTTAAAGATGAGTTTATCTTATTTACAATTTAGTCTAAGAAATCAACTTCCGACTTATAACAAAGAGTGTAGACTTTTTTGAGTTAACAGTATAAAAAATTCAACATTTTTATGAACTCTTTATTTTTGTCTTGGCTTTGTCTTTCAATTTGATTCAAATAGATGAAATTTGTTAGAATTTGGATTAGTTCGGGCTGGTCTTTCATCCTTCTTATATTGTGAAATTTGACTTGCTTCATATTTTCTTGAATCATCGTACAGAGAAATGCAATTTTTACTAGACGTACTGCCTTAGAACATATTTATTGTGATTAAAAAACATTTTTCAAACTTTTTCTGTTAAAGATGAGTTTAACTAGTTTACAATTTAGTCTCAAAAATCGACTTCCGACTTATAACGAAGATTCTAGACTTTTTTGAGTTAACAGTATAAAAAATTCAACATTTTTATGAACTCTTTATTTTTGTCTTGGCTTTGTCTTTCAATTTGATTCAAATAGATGAAATTTGTTAGAATTTGGATTAGTTCTGGCTGGTCTTTCATCCTTCTTATATTGTGAAATTTGACTTCCTTCATATTTTCTTGAATCAACGTACACCGAAATGCAATTTTTACTAGACGTAATGGCTTAGAACATATTTATTGTGATTACAATACATTTTTCAGAAATTTTCTGTTAACGATGAGTTTATCTTGTTTACAATTTAGTCTCAGAAATCAACTTCCGACTTATAACAAAGAGTGTAGACCTTTTTGAGTTAACGTATAAAAAATTCAACATTTTTATGAACTCTTTATTTTTGTATTGGCTTTGTCTTTCAATTTGATTCAAATAGATGAATTTTTTTACAATTTGGATTAGTTCTGGCTGGTCTTTCATCCTTCTTCTATTGTGAAATTTGGCTTCCTTCATATTTTCTTGAATTAACGTACATAAAAATGCAATTTTTACTAGACGTACTGCCTTAGAACATATTTATTGTGATTACAATATATTTTTCAAACTTTTTCTGTTAAAGATGAGTTTAACTAGTTTACAATTTAGTCTCAAAAATCGACTTCCGACTTATAACGAAGATTGTAGACTTTTTTGAGTTAACAGTACAAAAAATTAAACATTTTTATGAACTCTTTAAAGTCTTGGCTTTGTCTTTCAATTTGATTCAAATAGATGAATTTTGTTACAATTTGGATTAGTTCTGGCTGGTCTTTCATCCTTCTTCTATTGTGAAATTTTGCTTCCTTCATATTTTCTGGAATTAACTTACATAGAAATGCAATTTTTACTAGACGTACTGCCTTAGAACATATTTATTGTGATTACAATACATTTTTCAAACTTTTTATGTTAAAGATGAGTTTAACTAGTTTACAATTTAGTCTCAGAAATCGACTTCTGACTTATAACGAAGATTGTAGACTTTTTTGAATTAACAGTATAAAAAATTCAACATTTTTATGAACTCTTTATTTTTGTCTTGGCTTTGTCTTTCAATTTGATTCAAATAGATGAAATTTGTTAGAATTTGGATTAGTTCTGGCTGGTCTTTCATCCTTCTTATATTGTGAAATTTGACTTCCTTCATATTTTCTTGAATCAACGTACACAGAAATGCAATTTTTAATAGACGTAATGGCTTAGAACATATTTATTGTGATTACAATACATTTTTAAAAAAAATTTCTGTTAAAGATGAGTTTATCTTGTTTACAATTTAGTCTCAGAAATCAACTTCCGACTTATAACAAAGAGTGTAGACTATTTTGAGTTAACGTATAAAAAATTCAACATTTTTATGAACTCTTTATTTTTGTATTGGCTTTGTCTTTAAATTTGATTCAAATAGATGAATTTTTTACAATTTGGATTAGTTCTGGCTGGTCTTTCATCCTTCTTCTATATTGAAATTTGGCTTCCTTCATATTTTCTTGAATTAACGTACATAGAAATGCAATTTTTACTAGACGTACTGCCTTAGAACATATTTATTGTGATTACAATACATTTTTCAAACTTTTTCTGTTAAAGATGAGTTTAACTAGTTTACAATTTAGTCTCAGAAATCGACTTCCGACTTATAACGAAGATTGTAGACTTTTTTGAGTTAACAGTATAAAAAATTCAACATTTTTATGAACTCTTTATTTTTGTCTTGGCTTTGTCTTTCAATTTGATTCAAATAGATGAAATTTGTTAGAATTTGGATTAGTTCTGGCTGGTTTTTCATCCTTCTTATATTGTGAAATTTGACTTCCTTCATTTTTTCTTGAATCAACGTACACAGAAATGCAATTTTTACTAGACGTAATGGCTTAGAACATATTTATTGTGATTACAATACATTTTTCAAAATTTATCTGTTAAAGATGACTTTATCTTGTTTACAATTTAGTCTCAGAAATCAACTTCCGACTTATAACAAAGAGTGTAGACTTTTTTGAGTTAACGTATATAAAATTCAACATTTTTATGAACTCTTTCTTTTTGTGTTGGATTTGTCTTTCTATTTGATTTAAGATAGATGAATTCTGTTAAAATTTGGATTAGTTCTGCTTGGTCTTTCATCCTTCTTCTATTGTGAAATTTGGCTTCCTTCATATTTTCTTGAATCAACGTACATAGAAATGCAATTTTTACTAGACGTACTGCCTTAGAACATATTTATTGTGATTACAATACATTTTTCAAACTTTTTCTGTTAAAGATGAGTTTAACTAGTTTACAATTTAGTCTCAGAAATCGAGTTCCGACTTATAACGAAGATTGTAGACTTTTTTGAGTTAACAGTATAAACAATTCAACATTTTTATGAACTCTTTATTTTTGTCTTGGCTTTGTCTTTCAATTTGATTCAAATAGATGAAATTTGTTAGAATTTGGATTAGTTCTGGCTGGTCTTTCATCCTTCTTATATTGTGAAATTTGACTTCCTTCATATTTTCTTGAATCAACGTACACAGAAATGCAATTTTTACTAGACGTAATGGCTTAGAACATATTTATTGTGATTACAATACATTTTTCAAAAAATTTTCTGTTAAAGATGAGTTTATCTTGTTTACAATTTAGTCTCAGAAATCAACTTCCGACTTATAACAAAGAGTGTAGACTTTTTTGAGTTAACGTATAAAAAATTCTACATTTTTATGAACTCTTTATTTTTGTATTGGCTTTGTCTTTCAATTTGATTCAAATAGATGAATTTTGTTACAATTTGGATTAGTTCTGGCTGGTCTTTCATCCTTCTTCTATATTGTGAAATTTGGCTTCCTTCATATTTTCTTGAATCAACGTACACAGAAATGCAATTTTTACTAGACGTACTGCCTAAGAATATATTTATTGTGATTACAATACATTTTTCAAACTTTTTCTGTTAAAGATGAGTTTAACTAGTTTACAATTTAGTCTCAGAAATCGACTTCCGACTTATAACGAAGATTGTAGACTTTTTTGAGTTAACAGTATAAAAAATTCAACATTTTTATGAACTCTTTATTTTTGTCTTGGCTTTGTCTTTCAATTTGATTCAAATAGATGAATTTTGTTACAATTTGGATTAGTTCTGGCTGGTCTTTCATCCTTCTTCTATATTGAAATTTGGCTTCCTTCATATTTTCTTGAATTAACGTACATAGAAATGCAATTTTTACTAGACGTACTGCCTTAGAACATATTTATTGTGATTACAATACAGTTTTCAAACTTTTTCTGTTAAAGATGAGTTTAACTAGTTTACAATTTAGTCTCAGAAATCGACTTCTGACTTATAACGAAGATTGTAGACTTTTTTTAGTTAACAGTATAAAAAATTCAACATTTTTATGAACTCTTTATTTTTGTCTTGGCTTTGTCTTTCAATTTGATTCAAATAGATGAAATTTGTTAGAATTCGGATTAGTTCTGGCTGGTCTTTCATCCTTCTTATATTGTGAAATTTGACTTCCTTCATATTTTCTTGAATCAACGTACACAAAAATGCAATTTTTACTAGACGTAATGGCTTAGAACATATTTATTGTGATTACAATACATTTTTCAAAATTTTTCTGTTAAAGATGAGTTTATCTTGTTTACAATTTAGTCTCAGAAATCAACTTCCGTCTTATAACAAAGAGTGTAGACCTTTTTGAGTTAACCTATAAAAAATTGAACATTTTTATGAACTCTTTATTTTTGTATTGGCTTTGTCTTTCAATTTCATTCAAATTGATGAATTCTTTTATAATTTGGATTAGTTCTGGCTGGTCTTTAAATTTTCTTCTATTGTGAAATTTGGCTTCCTTCATATTTTCTTGAATTAACGTACATAGAAATGCAATTTTTACTAGACGTACTGCCTTAGAACATATTTATTGTGATTACAATACATTTTTCAAACTTTTTCTGTTAAAGATGAGTTTAACTAGTTTACTATTTAGTCTCAGAAATCGACTTCTGACTTATAACGAAGATTGTAGACTTTTTTTAGTTAACTGTATAAAAAATTCAACATTTTTATGAACTCTTTATTTTTGTCTTGACTTTGTCTTTCAATTTGATTCAAATAGATGAAATTTGTTAGAATTCGGATTAGTTCTGGCTGGTCTTTCATCCTTCTTATATTGTGAAATTTGACTTCCTTCATATTTTCTTGAATCAACGTACACAGAAATGCAATTTTTACTAGACGTAATGGCTTAGAACATATTTATTGTGATTACAATACATTTTTCAAAAAATTTTCTGTTAAAGATGAGTTTATCTTGTTTACAATTTAGTCTCAGAAATCAACTTCCGACTTATAACAAAGAGTGTAGACTTTTTTGAGTTAACGTATAAAAAATTCAACATTTTTATGAACTCTTTATTTTTGAATTGGCCTTGTCTTTAAAATTGATTCAAATAGATGAATTTTGTTACAATTTGGATTAGTTCTGGCTGGTCTTTCATCCTTCTTCTATTGTGAAATTTGGCTTCCTTCATATTTTCTGGAATTAACGTACATAGAAATGCAATTTTTACTGGACGTACTGCCTTAGAACATATTTATTGTGATTACAATACATTTTTCAAACTTTTTCTGTTAAAGATGAGTTTAACTAGTTTACAATTTAGTCTCAGAAATCGACTTCTGACTTATAACGAAGATTGTAGACTTTTTTTAGTTAACAGTATAAAAAATTCAACATTTTTATGAACTCTTTATTTTTGTCTTGGCTTTGTCTTTCAATTTGATTCAAATAGATGAAATTTGTTAGAATTCGGATTAGTTCTGGCTGGTCTTTCATCCTTCTTATATTGTGAAATTTGACTTCCTTCATATTTTCTTGAATCAACGTACACAAAAATGCAATTTTTACTAGACGTAATGGCTTAGAACATATTTATTGTGATTACAATACATTTTTCAAAATTTTTCTGTTAAAGATGAGTTTATCTTGTTTACAATTTAGTCTCAGAAATCAACTTCCGACTTATAACAAAGAGTGTAGACCTTTTTGAGTTAACCTATAAAAAATTGAACATTTTTATGAACTCTTTATTTTTGTATTGGCTTTGTCTTTCAATTTCATTCAAATTGATGAATTTTTTTATAATTTGGATTAGTTCTGGCTGGTCTTTCATCCTTCTTCTATTGTGAAATTTGACTTCCTTCATATTTTCTTGAATCAACGTACACAGAAATGCAATTTTTACTAGACGTAATGGCTTAGAACATATTTATTGTGATTACAATACATTTTTCAAAAAATTTTCTGTTAAAGATGAGTTTATCTTGTTTACAATTTAGTCTCAGAAATCAACTTCCGACTTATAACAAAGAGTGTAGACTTTTTTGAGTTAACGTATAAAAAATTCAACATTTTTATGAACTCTTTATTTTTGTCTTGGCTTTGTCTTTCAATTTGATTCAAAGAGATGAAATTTGTTAGAATTTGGATTAGTTCTGGCTGGTCTTTCATCCTTCTTATATTGTGAAATTTGACTTCCTTCATATTTTCTTGAATCAACGTACATCGAAATGCAATTTTTACTAGACGTAATGGCATAGAACATATTTATTGTGATTACAATACATTTTTCAAAAAATTTTCTGTAAAAGATGAGTTTATCTTGTTTACAATTTAGTTTCAGAAATCAACTTTCGACTTATAACAAAGAGTGTAGACTTTTTTAAGTTAACGTATAAAAAATTCAACATTTTTATGAACTCTTTATTTTTGTATTGGCTTTGTCTTTAAATTTGATTCAAATAGATGAAATTTGTTACAATTTGGATTAGTTCTGGCTGGTCTTTCATCCTTCTTCTATATTGAAATTTGGCTTCCTTCATATTTTCTTGAATTAACGTACATAGAAATGCAATTTTTACTAGACGTACTGCCTTAGAACATATTTATTGTGATTACAATACATTTTTCAAACTTTTTCTGTTAAAGATGAGTTTAACTAGTTTACAATTTAGTCTCAGAAATCGACTTCTGACTTATAACGAAGAATGTAGACTTTTTTTAGTTAACAGTATAAAAAATTCAACATTTTTATGAACTCTTTATTTTTGTCTTGGCTTTGTCTTTCAATTTGATTCAAATAGATGAAATTTGTTAGAATTCGGATTAGTTCTGGCTGGTCTTTCATCCTTCTTATATTGTGAAATTTGAATTCCTTCATATTTTCTTGAATCAACGTACACAAAAATGCAATTTTTACTAGACGTAATGGCTTAGAACATATTTATTGTGATTACAATACATTTTTCAAAATTTTTCTGTTAAAGATGAGTTTATCTTGTTTACAATTTAGTCTCAGAAATCAACTTCCGTCTTATAACAAAGAGTGCAGACCTTTTTGAGTTAACCTATAAAAAATTGAACATTTTTATGAACTCTTTATTTTTGTATTGGCTTTGTCTTTCAATTTCATTCAAATTGATGAATTTTTTTATAATTTGGATTAGTTCTGGCTGGTCTTTCATCCTTCTTCTATTGTGAAATTTGGCTTCCTTCATATTTTCTTGAATTAACGTACATAGAAATGCAATTTTACTAGACGTACTGCCTTAGAACATATTTATTGTGATTACAATACATTTTTCAAACTTTTTCTGTTAAAGATGAGTTTAACTAGTTTACAATTTAGTCTCAGAAATCGACTTCTGACTTATAACGAAGATTGTAGACTTTTTTTAGTTAACAGTATAAAAAATTCAACATTTTTATGAACTCTTTATTTTTGTCTTGGCTTTGTCTTTCAATTTGATTCAAATAGATGAAATTTGTTAGAATTCGGATTAGTTCTGGCTGGTCTTTCATCCTTCTTATATTGTGAAATTTGACTTCCTTCATATTTTCTTGAATCAACGTACACAAAAATGCAATTTTTACTAGACGTAATGGCTTAGAACATATTTATTGTGATTACAATACATTTTTCAAAAATTTTCTGTTAAAGATGAGTTTATCTTGTTTACAATTTAGTCTCAGAAATCAACTTCCATCTTATAACAAAGAGTGTAGGCCTTTTTGAGTTAACCTATAAAAAATTGAACATTTTTATGAACTCTTTATTTTTGTATTGGCTTTGTCTTTCAATTTCATTCAAATTGATGAATTTTTTTATAATTTGGATAAGTTCTGGCTGGTCTTTCATCCTTCTTATATTGTGAAATTTGACTTCCTTCATATTTTCTGGAATTAACGTACATAGAAATGCAATTTTTACTAGACTTACTGCCTTAGAACATATTTATTGTGATTACAATACATTTTTCAAATTTTTTCTGTTAAAGATGAGTTTATCTAGTTTACAATTTAGTCTCAGAAATCGACTTCCGATTTATAACGAAGATTGTAGACTTTTTTGAGTTAACAGTATAAAAAATTCAACATTTTTATGAACTCTTTATTTTTGTATTGGCTTTGTCTTTAAATTTGATTCAAATAGATGAATTTTGTTACAATTTGGATTAGTTCTGGCTGGTCTTTCATCCTTCTTCTATATTGAAATTTGGATTCCTTCATATTTTCTTGAATTAACGTACACAGAAATGCAATTTTTACTAGACGTAATGGCTTAGAACATATTTATTGTGATTACAATACATTTTTCAAACTTTTTCTGTTAAAGATGAGTTTAACTAGTTTACAATTTAGTCTCAAAAATTCAGTCTCAAAAATACATAGAAATGCAATTTTTACTAGACGTACTGCCTTAGAACATATTTATTGTGATTACAATACATTTTTCAAACTTTTTCTGTTAAAGATGAGTTTAACTAGTTTACAATTTAGTCTCAAAAATCGACTTCCGACTTATAACGAAGATTGTAGACTTTTTTGAGTTAACAGTATAAAAAATTCAACATTTTTATGAACTCTTTATTTTTGTCTTGGCTTTGTCTTTCAATTTGATTCAAATAGATGAATTTTGTTACAATTTGGATTAGTTCTGGCTGGTCTTTCATCCTTCTTCTATTGTGAAATTTGGCTTCCTTCATATTTTCTGGAATTAACGTACATAGAAATGCAATTTTTACTAGACGTACTGCCTTAGAACATATTTATTGTGATTACAATACATTTTTCAAACTTTTTCTGTTAAAGATGAGTTTTACTAATTTACAATTTAGTCTCAGAAATCGACTTCCGACTTATAACGAAGATTGTAGACTTTTTTGAATTAACAGTATAAAAAATTCAACATTTTTATGAACTCTTTATTTTTGTCTTGGCTTTGTCTTTCAATTTCATTCAAATTGATGAATTTTGTTAGAATTTGGATTAGTTCTGGCTGGTCTTTCATCCTTCATATATTGTGAAATTTGACTTCCTTCATATTTTCTTGAATCAACGTACACAGAAATGCAATTTTTACTAGACGTAATGGCTTAGAACATATTTATTGTGATTACAATACATTTTTCAAAAATTTTTCTGTTAAAGATGAGTTTATCTTGTTTACAATTTAGTCTCAGAAATCAACTTCCGACTTATAACAAAGAGTGCAGACTTTTTTGAGTTAACGTATAAAAAATTCAACATTTTTATGAACTCTTTATTTTTGTATTGGCTTTGTCTTTCAATTTCATTCAAATTGATGAATTTTTTTATAATTTGGATTAGTTCTGGCTGGTCTTTCATCCTTCTTCTATTGTGAAATTTGGCTTCCTTCATATTTTCTTGAATTAACGTACATAGAAATGCAATTTTTACTAGACGTACTTCCTTAGAACATATTTATTGTGATTACAATACATTTTTCAAACTTTTTCTGTTAAAGATGAGTTTAACTAGTTTACAATTTAGTCTCAGAAATCGAATTCTGACTTATAACGAAGAATGTAGACTTTTTTTAGTTAACAGTATAAAAAATTCAACATTTTTATGAACTCTTTATTTTTGTCTTGGCTTTGTCTTTCAATTTGATTCAAATAGATGAAATTTGTTAGAATTCGGATTAGTTCTGGCTGGTCTTTCATCCTTCTTATATTGTGAAATTTGAATTCCTTCATATTTTCTTGAATCAACGTACACAAATATGCAATTTTTACTAGACGTAATGGCTTAGAACATATTTATTGTGATTACAATACATTTTTCAAAATTTTTCT
The DNA here is from genome assembly GCF_003573695.1 of Papaver somniferum. Classification (NCBI taxonomy): domain Eukaryota; kingdom Viridiplantae; phylum Streptophyta; class Magnoliopsida; order Ranunculales; family Papaveraceae; genus Papaver; species Papaver somniferum. The sequence goes on from NW_020649082.1 coordinate 854,966, forward strand.
GTTAAAGATGAGTTTATCTTGTTTACAATTTAGTCTCAGAAATCAACTTCCGTCTTATAACAAAGAGTGTAGACCTTTTTGAGTTAACCTATAAAAAATTGAACATTTTTATGAACTCTTTATTTTTGTATTGACTTTGTCTTTCAATTTCATTCAAATTGATGAATTTTTTTATAATTTGGATTAGTTCTGGCTGGTCTTTCATCCTTCTTCTATTGTGAAATTTGGCTTCCTTCATATTTTCTTGAATTAACGTACATAGAAATGCAATTTTTACTAGACGTACTGCCTTAGAACATATTTATTGTGATTACAATACATTTTTCAAACTTTTTCTGTTAAAGATGAGTTTAACTAGTTTACAATTTAGTCTCAGAAATCGACTTCTGACTTATAACGAAGATTGTAGACTTTTTTTAGTTAACAGTATAAAAAATTCAACATTTTTATGAACTCTTTATTTTTGTCTTGGCTTTGTCTTTCAATTTGATTCAAATAGATGAAATTTGTTAGAATTCGGATTAGTTCTGGCTGGTCTTTCATCCTTCTTATATTGTGAAATTTGACTTCCTTCATATTTTCTTGAATCAACGTACACAAAAATGCAATTTTTACTAGACGTAATGGCTTAGAACATATTTATTGTGATTACAATACATTTTTCAAAAATTTTCTGTTAAAGATGAGTTTATCTTGTTTACAATTTAGTCTCAGAAATCAACTTCCATCTTATAACAAAGAGTGTAGGCCTTTTTGAGTTAACCTATAAAAAATTGAACATTTTTATGAACTCTTTATTTTTGTATTGGCTTTGTCTTTCAATTTCATTCAAATTGATGAATTTTTTTATAATTTGGATAAGTTCTGGCTGGTCTTTCATCCTTCTTATATTGTGAAATTTGACTTCCTTCATATTTTCTGGAATTAACGTACATAGAAATGCAATTTTTACTAGACTTACTGCCTTAGAACATATTTATTGTGATTACAATACATTTTTCAAATTTTTTCTGTTAAAGATGAGTTTATCTAGTTTACAATTTAGTCTCAGAAATCGACTTCCGATTTATAACGAAGATTGTAGACTTTTTTGAGTTAACAGTATAAAAAATTCAACATTTTTATGAACTCTTTATTTTTGTATTGGCTTTGTCTTTAAATTTGATTCAAATAGATGAATTTTGTTACAATTTGGATTAGTTCTGGCTGGTCTTTCATCCTTCTTCTATATTGAAATTTGGATTCCTTCATATTTTCTTGAATTAACGTACATAGAAATGCAATTTTTACTAGACGTACTGCCTTAGAACATATTTATTGTGATTACAATACATTTTTCAAACTTTTTCTGTTAAAGATGAGTTTAACTAGTTTACAATTTAGTCTCAGAAATCGACTTCCGACTTATAACGAAGATTGTAGACTTTTTTGAGTTAACAGTATAAAAAATTCAACATTTTTATGAACTCTTTATTTTTGTCTTGGCTTTGTCTTTCAATTTGATTCAAATAGATGAAATTTGTTAGAATTTGGATTAGTTCTGGCTGGTCTTTCATCCTTCTTATATTGTGAAATTTGACTTCCTTCATATTTTCTTGAATCAACGTACACAGAAATGCAATTTTTACTCGACGTAATGGCTTAGAACATATTTATTGTGATTACAATACATTTTTCAAAAAATTTTCTGTTAAAGATGAGTTTATCTTGTTTACAATTTAGTCTCAGAAATCAACTTCCGACTTATAACAAAGAGTGTAGACTTTTTTGAGTTAACGTATAAAAAATTCAACATTTTTATGAACTCTTTATTTTTGAATTGGCCTTGTCTTTAAATTTGATTCAAATAGATGAATTTTGTTACAATTTGGATTAGTTCTGGCTGGTCTTTCATCCTTCTTCTATTGTGAAATTTGGCTTCCTTCATATTTTCTTGAATTAACGTACATAGAAATGCAATTTTTACTAGACGTACTGCCTTATAACATATTTATTGTGATTACAATACATTTTTCAAACTTTTTATGTTAAAGATGAGTTTAACTAGTTTACAATTTAGTCTCAGAAATCGACTTCTGACTTATAACGAAGATTGTAGACTTTTTTTAGTTAACGGTATAAAAAATTCAACATTTTTATGAACTCTTTATTTTTGTCTTGACTTTGTCTTTCAATTTGATTCAAATAGATGAAATTTGTTAGAATTCGGATTAGTTCTGGCTGGTCTTTCATCCTTCTTATATTGTGAAATTTGACTTCCTTCATATTTTCTTGAATCAACGTACACAGAAATGCAATTTTTACTAGACGTAATGGCTTAGAACATATTTATTGTGATTACAATACATTTTTCAAAAAATTTCTGTTAAAGATGAGTTTATCTTGTTTACAATTTAGTCTCAGAAATCAACTTCCGACTTATAACAAAGAGTGTAGACTTTTTTGAGTTAACGTATAAAAAATTCAACATTTTTATGAACTCTTTATTTTTGAATTGGCCTTGTCTTTAAAATTGATTCAAATAGATGAATTTTGTTACAATTTGGATTAGTTCTGGCTGGTCTTTCATCCTTCTTCTATTGTGAAATTTGGCTTCCTTCATATTTTCTGGAATTAACGTACATAGAAATGCAATTTTTACTGGACGTACTGCCTTAGAACATATTTATTGTGATTACAATACATTTTTCAAACTTTTTCTGTTAAAGATGAGTTTAACTAGTTTACAATTTAGTCTCAGAAATCGACTTCTGACTTATAACGAAGATTGTAGACTTTTTTTAGTTAACAGTATAAAAAATTCAACATTTTTATGAACTCTTTATTTTTGTCTTGGCTTTGTCTTTCAATTTGATTCAAATAGATGAAATTTGTTAGAATTCGGATTAGTTCTGGCTGGTCTTTCATCCTTCTTATATTGTGAAATTTGACTTCCTTCATATTTTCTTGAATCAACGTACACAAAAATGCAATTTTTACTAGACGTAATGGCTTAGAACATATTTATTGTGATTACAATACATTTTTCAAAATTTTTCTGTTAAAGATGAGTTTATCTTGTTTACAATTTAGTCTCAGAAATCAACTTCCGACTTATAACAAAGAGTGTAGACCTTTTTGAGTTAACCTATAAAAAATTGAACATTTTTATGAACTCTTTATTTTTGTATTGGCTTTGTCTTTCAATTTCATTCAAATTGATGAATTTTTTTATAATTTGGATTAGTTCTGGCTGGTCTTTCATCCTTCTTCTATTGTGAAATTTGACTTCCTTCATATTTTCTTGAATCAACATATACAGAAATGCAATTTTTACTAGACGTAATGGCTTAGAACATATTTATTGTGATTACAATACATTTTTCAAAAATTTTCTGTTAAAGATGAGTTTATCTTGTTTACAATTTAGTCTCAGAAATCAACTTCCGACTTATAACAAAGAGTGTAGACCTTTTTGAGTTAACCTATAAAAAATTGAACATTTTTATGAACTCTTTATTTTTGTATTGGCTTTGTCTTTCAATTTCATTAAAATTGATGAATTTTTTTATAATTTGGATAAGTTCTGGCTGGTCTTTCATCCTTCTTATATTGTGAAATTTGACTTCCTTCATATTTTCTGGAATTAACGTACATAGAAATGCAATTTTTACTAGACTTACTGCCTTAGAACATATTTATTGTGATTACAATACATTTTTCAAATTTTTTCTGTTAAAGATGAGTTAATCTAGTTTACAATTTAGTCTCAGAAATCGACTTCCGATTTATAACGAAGATTGTAGACTTTTTTGAGTTAACAGTATAAAAAATTCAACATTTTTATGAACTCTTTATTTTTGTATTGGCTTTGTCTTTAAATTTGATTCAAATAGATGAATTTTGTTACAATTTGGATTAGTTCTGGCTGGTCTTTCATCCTTCTTCTATATTGAAATTTGGATTCCTTCATATTTTCTTGAATTAACGTACATAGAAATGCAATTTTTACTAGACGTACTGCCTTAGAACATATTTATTGTGATTACAATACATTTTTCAAACTTTTTTTGTTAAAGATGAGTTTAACTAGTTTAGAATTTAGTCTCAGAAATCGACTTCCGACTTATAACGAAGATTGTAGACTTTTTTGAGTTAACAGTATAAAAAATTCAACATTTTTATGAACTCTTTATTTTTGTCTTGGCTTTGTCTTTCAATTTGATTCAAATAGATGAAATTTGTTAGAATTTGGATTAGTTCTGGCTGGTCTTTCATCCTTCTTATATTGTGAAATTTGACTTCCTTCATATTTTCTTGAATCAACGTACACAGAAATGCAATTTTTACTAGACGTAATGCCTTAGAACATATTTATTGTGATTACAATACATTTTTCAAAAACTTTTCTGTTAAAGATGAGTTTATCTTGTTTACAATTTAGTCTCAGAAATCGAATTCTGACTTATAACGAAGAATGTAGACTTTTTTTAGTTAACAGTATAAAAAATTCAACATTTTTATGAACTCTTTATTTTTTTCTTGGCTTTGTCTTTTAATTTGATTCAAATAGATGAAATTTGTTAGAATTCGGATTAGTTCTGGCTGGTCTTTCATCCTTCTTATATTGTGAAATTTGAATTCCTTCATATTTTCTTGAATCAACGTACACAAATATGCAATTTTTACTAGACGTAATGGCTTAGAACATATTTATTGTGATTACAATACATTTTTCAAAATTTTTCTGTTGAAGATGAGTTTATCTTGTTTACAATTTAGTCTCAGAAATCAACTTCCGTCTTATAACAAAGAGTGTAGACCTTTTTGAGTTAACCTATAAAAAATTGAACATTTTTATGAACTCTTTATTTTTGTATTGGCTTTGTCTTTCAATTTCATTCAAATTGATGAATTTTTTTATAATTTGGATTAGTTCTGGCTGGTCTTTCATCCTTCTTCTATTGTCAAATTTGGCTTCCTTCATATTTTCTGGAATTAACGTACATAGAAATGCAATTTTTACTAGACTTACTGCCTTAGAACATATTTATTGTGATTACAATACATTTTTCAAATTTTTTCTGTTAAAGATGAGTTTATCTAGTTTACAATTTAGTCTCAGAAATCGACTTCCGATTTATAACGAAGATTGTAGACTTTTTTGAGTTAACAGTATAAAAAATTCAACATTTTTATGAACTCTTTATTTTTGTCTTGGCTTTGTCTTTCAATTTAATTCAAATAGATGAAATTTGTTAGAATTTGGATTAGTTCTGGATGGTCTTTCATCCTTCTTATATTGTGAAATTTGGCTTCCTTCATATTTTCTGGAATTAACGTACATAGAAATGAAATTTTTACTAGACGTACTGCCTTAGAACATATTTATTGTGATTACAATACGTTTTTCAAACTTTTTCTGTTAAAGATGAGTTTAACTAGTTTACAATTTAGTCTCAGAAATCGACTTCTGACTTATAACGAAGATTGTAGACTTTTTTTAGTAAACAGTATAAAAAATTCAACATTTTTATGAACTCTTTATTTTTTTCTTGGCTTTGTCTTTCAATTTGATTCAAATAGATGAAATTTGTTAGAATTCGGATTAGTTCTGGCTGGTCTTTCATCCTTCTTATATTGTGAAATTTGACTTCCTTCATATTTTCTTGAATCAACGTACACAAAAATGCAATTTTTACTAGACGTAATGGCTTAGAACATATTTATTGTGATTACAATACATTTTTCAAAATTTTTCTGTTAAAGATGAGTTTATCTTGTTTACAATTTAGTCTCAGAAATCAACTTCCGTCTTATAACAAAGAGTGTAGACCTTTTTGAGTTAACCTATAAAAAATTGAACATTTTTATGAACTCTTTATTTTTGTATTGGCTTTGTCTTTCAATTTCATTCAAATTGATGAATTTTTTTATAATTTGGATTAGTTCTGGTTGGTCTTTCATCCTTCTTCTATTGTCAAATTTGGCTTCCTTCATATTTTCTTGAATTAACGTACATAGAAATGCAATTTTTACTAGACGTACTGCCTTAGAACATATTTATTGTGATTACAATACATTTTTCAAACTTTTTCTGTTAAAGATGAGTTTAACTAGTTTACAATTTAGTCTCAGAAATCGACTTCTGACTTATAACGAAGATTGTAGACTTTTTTTAGTTAACTGTATAAAAAATTCAACATTTTTATGAACTCTTTATTTTTGTCTTGACTTTGTCTTTCAATTTGATTCAAATAGATGAAATTTGTTAGAATTCGGATTAGTTCTGGCTGGTCTTTCATCCTTCTTATATTGTGAAATTTGATTCCTTCATATTTTCTTGAATCAACGTACACAGAAATGCAATTTTTACTAGACGTAATGGCTTAGAACATATTTATTGTGATTACAATACATTTTTCAAAATTTTTCTGTCAAAGATGAGTTTATCTTGTTTACAATTTAGTCTCAGAAATCAACTTCCGACTTATAACAAAGAGTGTAGACCTTTTTGAGTTAACCTATAAAAAATTGAACATTTTTATGAACTCTTTATTTTTGTATTGGCTTTGTCTTTCAATTCCATTCAAATTGATGAATTTTTTTATAATTTGGATTAGTTCTGGTTGGTCTTTCATCCTTCTTCTATTGTGAAATTTGACTTCATTCATATTTTCTTGAATCAAGGTACACAGAAATGCAATTTTTACTAGACGTAATGGCTTAGAACATATTTATTGTGATTACAATACATTTTTCAAAAATTTTTCTGTTAAAGATGAGTTTATCTTGTTCACAATTTAGTCTCCAAAATCAACTTCCGACTTATAACAAAGAGTGTAGACTTTTTTGAGTTAACGTATAAAAAATTCAACATTTTTATGAACTCTTTATTTTTGTCTTGGCTTTGTCTTTCAATTTGATTCAAAGAGATGAAATTTGTTAGAATTTGGATTAGTTCTGGCTGGTCTTTCATCCTTCTTATATTGTGAAATTTGACTTCCTTCATATTTTCTTGAATCAACGTACATAGAAATGCAATTTTTACTAGACGTAATGGCATAGAACATATTTATTGTGATTACAATACATTTTTCAAAAACTTTTCTGTAAAAGATGAGTTTATCTTGTTTACAATTTAGTTACAGAAATCAACTTTCGACTTATAACAAAGAGTGTAGACTTTTTTAAGTTAACGTATAAAAAATTCAACATTTTTATGAACTCTTTATTTTTGTATTGGCTTTGTCTTTAAATTTGATTCAAATAGATGAATTTTGTTACAATTTAGATTAGTTCTGGCTGGTCTTTCATCCTTCTTCTATATTGAAATTTGGCTTCCTTCATATTTTCTTGAATTAACGTACATAGAAATGCAATTTTTACTAGACGTACTGCCTTAGAACATATTTATTGTGATTACAACACATTTTTCAAACTTTTTCTGTTAAAGATGAGTTTAACTAGTTTACAATTTAGTCTTAGAAATCGACTTCCGAATTATAACGAAGATTCTAGACTTTTTTGAGTTAACAGTATAAAAAATTCAACATTTTTATGAACTCTTTATTTTTGTCTTGGCTTTGTCTTTCAATTTGATTCAAATAGATGAAATTTGTTAGAATTTGGATTAGTTCTGGATGGTCTTTCATCCTTCTTATATTGGTAAATTTGACTTCCTTCATATTTTCTTGAATCAACGTACATAGAAATGCAATTTTTACTAGACGTAATGGCTTAGAACATATTTATTGTGATTACAATACATTTTTCAAACTTTTTCTGTTAAAGATGAGTTTAACTAGTTTACAGTTTAGTCTCAAAAATCGACTTCCGACTTATAACGAAGATTGTAGACTTTTTTGAGTTAACGGTATAAAAAATTCAACATTTTTATGAACTCTTTATTTTTGTCTTGGCTTTGTCTTTCAATTTGATTCAAATAGATGAATTTTGTTACAATTTGGATTAGTTCACGCTGGTCTTTCATCCTCCTTCTATTGTGAAATTTGGCTTCCTTCATATTTTCTGGAATTAACGTACATAGAAATGCAATTTTTACTGGACGTACTGCCTTAGAACATATTTATTGTGATTACAATACATTTTTCAAACTTTTTCTGTTAAAGATGAGTTTAACTAGTTTACAGTTTAGTCTCAGAAATCGACTTCCGACTTATAACGAAGATTGTAGACTTTTTTGAGTTAACAGTATATAAAATTCAACATTTTTATGAACTCTTTATTTTTGTCTTGGCTTTGTCTTTCAATTTGATTCAAATAGATGAAATTTGTTAGAATTTGGATTAGTTCTGGCTGGTCTTTCATCCTTCTTATATTGTGAAATTTGACTTCTTTCATATTTTCTGGAATGAACGTACATAGAAATGCAATTTTTACTAGACGTACTGCCTTAGAACATATTTATTGTGATTACAATACATTTTTCAAACTTTTTCTGTTAAAGATGAGTTTAACCAGTTTACAATTTAGTCTCAGAAATCAACTTCCGATTTATAACAAAGAGTGCAGACTTTTTTGATTTAACGTATAAAAAATTCAACATTTTTATGAACTCTTTATATTTGTCTTGGCTTTGTCTTTCAATTTTATTCAAATAGATGAAATTTGTTAGAATTTGGATTAGTTCTGGCTGGTCTTTCATCCTTCTTATATTGTGAAATTTGACTTCCTTCATATTTTCTTGAATCAACGTACACAGAAATGCAATTTTTACTAGACGTAATTGCTTAGAACATATTTATTGTGATTACAATACATTTTTCAAAAAAATTTCTGTTAAAGATGAGTTTATCTTGTTTACAATTTAGTCTCAGAAATCAACTTCCGACTTATAACAAAGGGTGTTGACTTTTTTGAGTTAACGTATAAAAAATTCAACATTTTTATGAACTCTTTATTTTTGAATTGGCTTTGTCTTTAAATTTGATTCAAATAGATGAATTTTGTTACAATTTGGATTAGTTCTGGCTGGTTTTTCATCCTTCTTCTATATTGAAAGTTGGCTTCCTTCATATTTCCTTGAATTAACGTACATAGAAATGCAATTTTTACTAGACGTACTGCCTTAGAACATATTTATTGTGATTACAATACATTTTTCAAACTTTTTCTGTTAAAGATGAGTTTAACTAGTTTACAATTTAGTCTCAGAAATCGACTTCCGACTTATAACGAAGATTCTATACTTTTTTGAGTTAACAGTATAAAAAATTCAACATTTTTATGAACTCTTTATTTTTGTGGCTTTGTCTTTCAATTTGATTCAAATAGATGAAATTTGTTAGAATTTGGATTAGTTCTGGCTGGTCTTTCATCCTTCTTATATTGTGAAATTTGACTTCCTTCATATTTTCTTGAATCAACGTACACAAAAATGCAATTTTTACTAGACGTAATGGCTTAGAACATATTTATTGTGATTACAATACATTTTTCAAAATTTTTCTGTTAAAGATGAGTTTATCTTGTTTACAATTTAGTCTCAGAAATCGACTTCCGATTTCTAACGAAGATTGTAGACTTTTTTGAGTTAACAATATAAAAAATTCAACATTTTTATTAACTCTTTATTTTTGTTTTGGCTTTGTCTTTCAATTTGATTCAAATAGATGAAATTTGTTAGAATTTGGATTAATTCTGGCTGGTCTTTCATCCTTCTTATATTGTGAAATTTGACTTCCTTCATATTTTCTTGAATCAACGTACACAGAAATGCAATTTTTACTAGACGTAATGGCTTAGAACATATTTATTGTGATTACAATACATTTTTAAAAAAAAATTCTGTTAAAGATGAGTTTATCTTGTTTACAATTTAGTCTCAGAAATCAACTTCCGACTTATAACAAAGAGTGTAGAATTTTCTGAGTTAACGTATAAAAAATTCAACATTTTTATGAACTCTTTATTTTTGTATTGGCTTTGTCTTTAAATTTGATTCAAATAGATGAATTTTGTTACAATTCGGATTAGTTCTGGCTGGTCTTTCATCCTTCTTTTATATTGAAATTTGGCTTCCTTCATATTTTCTTGAATTAACGTACATAGAAATGCAATTTTTACTAGACGTACTGCCTTAGAACATATTTATTGTGATTACAATACATTTTTCAAACTTTTTCTGTTAAAGATGAGTTTAACTAGTTTACAATTTAGTCTCAGAAATCGACTTCCGACTTATAACGAAGATTGTAGACTTTTTTGAGTTAACAGTATAAAAAATTCAACATTTTTATGAACTCTTTATTTTTGTCTTGGCTTTGTCTTTCAATTTGATTCAAATAGATGAAATTTGTTAGAATTTGGATTAGTTCTGGCTGGTTTTTCATCCTTCTTATATTGTGAAATTTGACTTCCTTCATTTTTTCTTGAATCAACGTACACAGAAATGCAATTTTTACTAGACGTAATGGCTTAGAACATATTTATTGTGATTACAATACATTTTTCAAAATTTATCTGTTAAAGATGACTTTATCTTGTTTACAATTTAGTCTCAGAAATCAACTTCCGACTTATAACAAAGAGTGTAGACTTTTTTGAGTTAACGTATATAAAATTCAACATTTTTATGAACTCTTTCTTTTTGTGTTGGATTTGTCTTTCTATTTGATTCAAGATAGATGAATTCTGTTAAAATTTGGATTAGTTCTGCTTGGTCTTTCATCCTTCTTCTACTGTGAAATTTGGCTTCCTTCATATTTTCTTGAATCAACGTACATAGAAATGCAATTTTTACTAGACGTACTGCCTTAGAACATATTTATTGTGATTACAATACATTTTTCAAACTTTTTCTGTTAAAGATGAGTTTAACTAGTTTACAATTTAGTATCAGAAATCGAGTTCCGACTTATAACGAAGATTGTAGACTTTTTTGAGTTAACAGTATAAACAATTCAACATTTTTATGAACTCTTTATTTTTGTCTTGGCTTTGTCTTTCAATTTGATTCAAATAGATGAAATTTGTTAGAATTTGGATTAGTTCTGGCTGGTCTTTCATCCTTCTTATATTGTGAAATTTGACTTCCTTCATATTTTCTTGAATCAACGTACACAGAAATGCAATTTTTACTAGACGTAATGGCTTAGAACATATTTATTGTGATTACAATACATTTTTCAAAATTTTTCTGTTAAAGATGAGTTTATCTTGTTTACAATTTAGTCTCAGAAATCGACTTCCGACTTATAACAAAGAGTGTAGACCTTTTTGAGTTAACGTATACAAAATTCAACATTTTTATGAACTCTTTATTTTTGTATTGGCTTTGTCTTTCAATTTGATTCTAATATATGAATTTTGTTACAATTTGGATTAGTTATGGCTGGTCTTTCATCCTTCTTCTATTATCAAATTTGGCTTCCTTTATATTTTCTGGAATTAACGTACATAGAAATGCAATTTTTACTAGACGTACTGCCTTAGAACATATTTATTGTGATTAAAATACATTTTTAAGACTTTTTCTGTTAAAGATGAGTTTAACTAGTTTACAATTTAGTCTCAGAAATCGACTTCCGACTTATAACGAAGATTGTAGACTTTTTTGAGTTAACAGTACAAAAAATTCAACATTTTTATGAACTCTTTATTTTTGTCTTGGCTTTGTCTTTCAATTTGATTCAAATAGATGAAATTTGTTAGAATTTGGATTAGTTCGGGCTGGTCTTTCATCCTTCTTATATTGTGAAATTTGACTTCCTTCATATTTTCTTGAATCACCGCACACAGAAATGCAATTTTTACTAGACGTACTGCCTTAGAACATATTTATTGTGATTACAATACATTTTTCAAACTTTTTTCTGTTAAAGATGAGTTTAACTAGTTTACAATTGAGTCTCAGAAATCGACTTCCGAATTATAACGAAGATTGTAGACTTTTTTGAGTTAACAGTATAAAAATTCAACATTTTTATGAACTCTTTATTTTTGTCTTGGCTTTGTCTTTCAATTTGATTCAAATAGATGAAATTTGTTAGAATTTGGATTAGTTCTGGCTGGTCTTTCATCCTTCTTATATTGTGAAATTTGACTTCCTTCATATTTTCTTGAATCAACGTACACATAAATGCAATTTTTACTAGACGTAATGGCTTAGAACATATTTATTGAGATTACAATACATTTTTCAAAAAATTTCTGTTAAAGATGAGTTTATCTTGTTTACAATTTAGTCTCAGAAGTCGACTTCCGACTTATAACAAAGAGTGTAGACCTTTTTGAGTTAACGTATAAAAAATTCAACATTTTTATGAACTCTTTATTTTTGTATTGGCTTTGTCTTTCAATTTGATTCAAATAGATGAATTTTGTTACAATTTGGATTAGTTCTGGCTGGTCTTTCATCCTTCTTCTATTGTGAAATTTGGCTTCCTTCATATTTTCTGGAATTAACGTACATAAAAATGCAATTTTTACTAGACGTACTGCCTTAGAACATATTTATTGTGATTACAATACATTTTTCAAACTTTTTCTGTTAAAGATGAGTTTAACTAGTTTACAATTTAGTCTCAGAAATCGACTTCCGACTTATAACGAAGATTGTAGACTTTTTTGAGTTAACAGTATAAAAAATTCAACATTTTTATGAACTCTTTATTTTTGTCTTGGCTTTGTCTTTCAATTTGATTCAAATAGATGAAATTTGTTAGAATTTGGATTAGTTCTGGCTGGTCTTTCATCCTTCTTATATTGTGAAATTTGACTTCCTTCATATTTTCTTGAATCAACGTACACAAAAATGCAATTTTTACTAGACGTAATGGCTTAGAACATATTTATTGTGATTACAATACATTTTTCAAAATTTTTCTGTTAAAGATGAGTTTATCGTGTTTACAATTTAGTCTCAGAAATCAACTTCCGTCTTATAACAAAGAGTGTAGACCTTTTTGAGTTAACCTATAAAAAATTGAACATTTTTATGAACTCTTTATTTTTGTATTGGCTTTGTCTTTCAATTTCATTCAAATTGATGAATTTTTTTATAATTTGGATTAGTTCTGGCTGGTCTTTCATCCTTCTTCTATTGTGAAATTTGGCTTCCTTCATATTTTCTTGAATTAACGTACATAGAAATGCAATTTTTACTAGACGTACTGCCTTAGAACATATTTATTGTGATTACAATACATTTTTCAAAAACTTTCTGTTAAAGATGAGTTTAACTAGTTTACAATTTAGTCTCAGAAATCAACTTCCGACTTATAACAAAGAGTGTAGACCTTTTTGAGTTAACCTATAAAAAATTGAACATTTTTATGAACTCTTTATTTTTGTATTGGCTTTGTCTTTCAATTTCATTCAAATTGATGAATTTTTTTATAATTTGGATTAGTTCTGGCTGGTCTTTCATCCTTCTTCTATTGTGAAATTTGGCTTCCTTCATATTTTCTTGAATTAACGTACATAGAAATGCAATTTTTACTAGACGTACTGCCTTAGAACATATTTATTGTGATCACAATACATTTTTCAAACTTTTTCTGTTAAAGATGAGTTTAACTAGTTTACAATTTAGTCTCAGAAATCGACTTCTGACTTATAACGAAGATTGTAGACTTTTTTTAGTTAACAGTATAAAAAATTCAACATTTTTATGAACTCTTTATTTTTGTCTTGGCTTTGTCTTTCAATTTGATTCAAATAGATGAAATTTGTTAGAATTCGGATTAGTTCTGGCTGGTCTTTCATCCTTCTTATATTGTGAAATTTGACTTCCTTCATATTTTCTTGAATCAACGTACACAGAAATGCAATTTTTACTAGACGTAATGGCTTAGAACATATTTATTGTGATTACAATACATTTTTCAAAAAATTTTCTGTTAAAGATGAGTTTATCTTGTTTACAATTTAGTCTCAGAAATCAACTTCCGACTTATAACAAAGAGTGTAGACTTTTTTGAGTTAACGTATAAAAAATTCAACATTTTTATGAACTCTTTATTTTTGTCTTGGCTTTGTCTTTCAATTTGATTCAAAGAGATGAAATTTGTTAGAATTTGGATTAGTTCTGGCTGGTCTTTCATCCTTCTTATATTGTGAAATTTGACTTCCTTCATATTTTCTTGAATCAACGTACATAGAAATGCAATTTTTACTAGACGTAATGGCATAGAACATATTTATTGTGATTACAATACATTTTTCAAAAAAATTTCTGTAAAAGATGAGTTTATCTTGTTTACAATTTAGTTTCAGAAATCAACTTTCGACTTATAACAAAGAGTGTAGACTTTTTTAAGTTAACGTATAAAAAATTCAATATTTTTATGAACTCTTTATTTTTGTATTGGCTTTGTCTTTAAATTTGATTCAAAAAGATGAAATTTGTTACAATTTGGATTAGTTCTTGCTGGTCTTTCATCCTTCTTCTATATTGAAATTTGGCTTCCTTCATATTTTCTTGAATTAACGTACATAGAAATGCAATTTTTACTAGACGTACTGCCTTAGAACATATTTATTGTGATTACAATACATTTTTCAAACTTTTTCTGTTAAAGATGAGTTTAACTAGTTTACAATTTAGTCTTAGAAATCGACTTCCGAATTATAACGAAGATTCTAGACTTTTTTGAGTTAACAGTATAAAAAATTCAACATTTTTATGAACTCTTTATTTTTTTCTTGGCTTTGTCTTTCAATTTGATTCAAATAGATGAAATTTGTTAGAATTTGGATTAGTTCTGGATGGTCTTTCATCCTTCTTATATTGGTAAATTTGACTTCCTTCATATTTTCTTGAATCAACGTACATAGAAATGCAATTTTTACCAGACGTAATGGCTTAGAACATATTTATTGTGATTACAATACATTTTTCAAACTTTTTCTGTTAAAGATGAGTTTAACTAGTTTACAGTTTAGTCTCAAAAATCGACTTCCGACTTATAACGAAGATTGTAGACTTTTTTGAGTTAACAGTATAAAAAATTCAACATTTTTATGAACTCTTTATTTTTGTCTTGGCTTTGTCTTTCAATTTGATTCAAATAGATGAATTTTGTTACAATTTGGATTAGTTCACGCTGGTCTTTCATCCTCCTTCTATTGTGAAATTTGGCTTCCTTCATATTTTCTGGAATTAACGTACATAGAAATGCAATTTTTACTGGACGTACTGCCTTAGAACATATTTATTGTGATTACAATACATTTTTCAAACTTTTTCTGTTAAAGATGAGTTTAACTAGTTTACAGTTCAGTCTCTGAAATCGACTTCCGACTTATAACGAAGATTGTAGACTTTTTTGAGTTAACAGTATAAAAAATTCAACATTTTTATGAACTCTTTATTTTTGTCTTGGCTTTGTCTTTAAATTTGATTCAAATAGATGAAATTTGTTAGAATTTGGATTAGTTCTGGCTGGTCTTTCATCCTTCTTATATAGTGAAATTTGACTTCTTTCATATTTTCTTGAATGAACGTACATAGAAATGCAAATTTTACTAGACGTACTGCCTTAGAACATATTTATTGTGATTACAATACATTTTTCAAACTTTTTCTGTTAAAGATGAGTTTAACCAGTTTACAATTTAGTCTCAGAAATCAACTTCCGATTTATAACAAAGAGTGCAAACTTTTTTGATTTAACGTATAAAAAATTCAACATTTTTATGAACTCTTTATATTTGTCTTGGCTTTGTCTTTCAATTTGATTCAAATAGATAAAATTTGTTAGAATTTGGATTAGTTCTGGCTGGTCTTTCATCCTTCTTATATTGTGAAATTTGACTTCCTTCATATTTTCTTGAATCAACGTACACACAGAAATGCAATTTTTACTAGACGTAATGGCTTAGAACATATTTATTGTGATTACAATACATTTTTCAAAAACTTTTCTGTTAAAGATGAGTTTATCTTGTTTACAATTTAGTCTTATAAATCAACTTCCGACTTATAACAAAGAGTGTAGACTTTTTTGAATTAACGTATAAAAAATTCAACATTTTTATGAACTCTTTATTTTTGAATTGGCTTTGTCTTTAAATTTGATTCAAATAGATGAATTTTTTTTTGGCTGGTCTTTCATCCTTCTTCTATATTGAAATTTGGCTTCCTTCATATTTTCTTGAATTAACGTACATAGAAATGCAATTTTTACTAGACGTACTGCCTTAGAACATATTTATTGTGATTACAATACATTTTTCAAACTTTTTCTGTTAAAGATGAGTTTAACTAGTTTACAATTTAGTCTCAGAAATCGACTTCCGACTTATAACGAAGATTCTAGACTTTTTTGAGTTAACAGTATAAAAAATTCAACATTTTTATGAACTCTTTATTTTTGTCTTGGCTTTGTCTTTCAATTTGATTCAAATAGATGAAATTTGTTAGAATTTGGATTAGTTCTGGCTGGTCTTTCATCCTTCTTATATTGTGAAATTTGACTTCCTTCATATTTTCTTGAATCAACGTACACCGAAATGCAATTTTTACTAGACGTAATGGCTTAGAACATATTTATTGTGATTACAATACATTTTTCAAAAAATTTCTGTTAAAGATGAGTTTATCTTGTTTACAATTTAGTCTTAGAAATCAACTTCCGACTTATAACAAAGAGTGTAGACCTTTTTGAGTTAACGTATAAAAAATTCAACATTTTTATGAACTCTTTATTTTTGTATTGGCTTTGTCTTTCAATTTGATTCATATAGATGAATTTTTTTACAATTTGGATTAGTTCTTGCTGGTCTTTCATCCTTCTTCTATATTGAAATTTGGCTTCCTTCATATTTTCTTGAATTAACGTACATAGAAATGCAATTTTTACTAGACGTACTGCCTTAGAACATATTTATTGTGATTACAATACATTTTTCAAACTTTTTCTGTTAAAGATGAGTTTAACTAGTTTACAATTTAGTCTCAGAAATCGACTTCCGACTTATAACGAAGATTCTAGACTTTTTTGAGTTAACAGTATAAAAAATTCAACATTTTTATGAACTCTTTATTTTTGTCTTGGCTTTGTCTTTCAATTTGATTCAAATAGATGAAATTTGTTAGAATTTGGATTAGTTCTGGATGGTCTTTCATCCTTCTTATATTGGTAAATTTGACTTCCTTCATATTTTCTTGAATCAACGTACACAGAAATGCAATTTTTACTAGACGTAATGGCTTAGAACATATTTATTGTGATTACAATACATTTTTCAAATTTTTTTTGTTAAAGATGAGTTTATCTTGTTTACAATTTAGTCTCAGAAATCAACTTCCGACTTATAACAAAGAGTGTAGACTTTTTTGAGTTAACGTATAAAAAATTCAACATTTTTTGAACTCTTTATTTTTGTATTGGATTTGTCTTTCAATTTGATTCAAATAGATGAATTTTGTTACAATTTGGATTAGTTCTGGCTGGTCTTTCATCCTTCTTCTATTGTGAAATTTGGCTTCCTTCATATTTTCTTGAATTAACGTACATAGAAATGCAATTTTTACTAGACGTACTGCATTAGAACATATTTATTGTGATTACAATACATTTTTCAAATTTTTTCTGTTAAATATGAGTTTATCTAGTTTACAATATAGTCTCAGAAATCAATTCCGACTTATAACGAAGTGTGTAGATTTTTTGAGTTAACGTATATAAAATTCAACATTTTTATGAACTCTTTCTTTTTGTGTTGGCTTTGTCTTTCTATTTGATTCAAGATAGATGAAATTTGTTAGGATTTAGATTAGTTCTGCTTAGTCTTTCATCCTTCTTCTATTGTGAAATTTGACTTCCTTCATATATTCATGAATCAACGTACATAGAAATGCAATTTTTACTAGACGTACTGCCTTAGAACGTATTTATTGTGATTACAATACATTTTTCAAACTTTTTCTGTTAAAGATAAGTTTAACTAGTTTACAATTTAGTCTCAAAAATCAACTTCCGACTTATAACGAAGAGTGTAGACTTTTTTGAGTTAACGTATAAAAAATTCAACATTTTTATGAACTCTTTATTTTTATCCTGGCTTTGTCTTTCAAATGATTCAAATAGATGAAATTTGTTAGAATTTGGATTAGTTCTTGCTGGTCTTTCATCCTTCTTATATTGTGAAATTTGACTTCCTTCATATATTCTTAAATCAACGTACATAGAAATGCAATTTTTACTAGACGTACTGCATTAGAACATATTTATTGTGATTACAATACATTTTTCAAACTTTTTCTGTTAAATATGAGTTTATCTAGTTTACAATATAGTCTCAGAAATCAATTTCCGACTTATAACGAAGTGTGTAGATTTTTTGAGTTAACGTATATAAAATTCAACATTTTTATGAACTCTTTCTTTTTGTGTTGGCTTTGTCTTTCTATTTGATTCAAGATATATGAAATTTGTTAGGATTTGGATTAGTTCTGGCTGGTCTTTCATCCTTCTTCTATTGTGAAATTTGGCTTCCTTCATATTTTCTGGAAATAACGTACATAGAAATGCAATTTTTACTAGACGTACTGCCTTAGAACATATTTATTGTGATTACAATACATTTTTCAAACTTTTTCTGTGAAAGATGAGTTTAACTAGTTTACAATTTAGTCTCAGAAATCGACTTCTGACTTATAACGAAGATTGTAGACTTTTTTTAGTTAACAGTATAAAAAATTCAACATTTTTATGAACTCTTTATTTTTGTCTTGGCTTTGTCTTTCAATTTGATTCAAATAGATGAAATTTGTTAGAATTCGGATTAGTTCTGGCTGGTCTTTCATCCTTCTTATATTGTGAAATTTGACTTCCTTCATATTTTCTTGAATCAACGTACACAGAAATGCAATTTTTACTAGACGTAATGGCTTAGAACATATTTATTGTGATTACAATACATTTTTCAAAAATTTTCTGTTAAAGATGAGTTTATCTAGTTTACAATATAGTCTCAGAAATCAATTTCCGACTTATAACGAAGTGTGTAGATTTTTTGAGTTAACGTATATAAAATTCAACATTTTTATGAACTCTTTCTTTTTGTGTTGGCTTTGTCTTTCTATTTGATTCAAGATAGATGAAATTTGTTAGGATTTGGAATAGTTCTGCTTAGTCTTTCATCCTTCTTCTATTGTGAAATTTGACTTCCTTCATATATTCATGAATCAACGTACATAGAAATGCAATTTTTACTAGACGTACTGCCTTAGAACATATTTATTGTGATTACAATACATTTTTCAAACTTTTTCTGTTAAAGATAAGTTTAACTAGTTTACAATTTAGTCTCAAAAATCAACTTCCGACTTATAACGAAGAGTGTAGACTTTTTTGAGTTAACGTATACAAAATTCAACATTTTTATGAACTCTTTATTTTTGTCTTGGCTTTGTCTTTCAAATGATTCAAATAGATGAAATTTGTTAGAATTTGGATTAGTTCTTGCTGGTCTTTCATCTTTCTTATATTGTAAAATTTGACTTCCTTCATATATTCTTGAATCAACGTACATAGAAATGCAATTTTTACTAGACGTACTGCATTAGAACATATTTATTGTGATTACAATACATTTTTCAAACTTTTTCTGTTAAAGATGAGTTTATCTAGTTTACAATATAGTCTCAGAAATCAATTTCCGACTTATAACGAAGTGTGTAGATTTTTTGGGTTAACGTATATAAAATTCAACATTTTTATGAACTCTTTCTTTTTGTGTTGGCTTTGTCTTTCTATTTGATTCAAGATAGATGAAATTTGTTAGGATTTGGAATAGTTCTGCTTAGTCTTTCATCCTTCTTCTATTGTGAAATTTGACTTCCTTCATATATTCATGAATCAACGTACATAGAAATGCAATTTTTACTAGACGTAATGGCATAAAACATATTTATTGTGATTACAATACATTTCTCAAAAAATTTTCTGTTAAAGATGAGTTTATCTTGTTTACAATTTAGTTTCAGAAATCAACTTCCGACTTATAACAAAGAGTGTAGACTTTTTTGAGTTAACGTATAAAAAATTCAACATTTTTATGAACTCTTTACTTTTGTATTGGCTTTGTCTTTAAATTTGATTCAAATAGATGAATTTTGTTACAATTTGGATTAGTTCTGGCTGGTCTTTCATCCTTCTTCTATATTGAAATTTTGCTTCCTTCATATTTTCTTGAATTAACGTACATAGAAATGCAATTTTTACTAGACGTACTGCCTTAGAACATATTTATTGTGATTACAATACATTTTTTAAACTTTTTTTTGTTAAAGATGAGTTTAACTAGTTTACAATTTAGTCTCAGAAATCGACTTCCGACTTATAATGAAGATTCTAGACTTTTTTGAGTTAACAGTATAAAAAATTCAACATTTTTATGAACTCTTTATTTTTGTCTTGGCTTTGTCTTTCAATTTGATTCAAATAGATGAAATTTGTTAGAATTTGTATTAGTTCATGATGGTCTTTCATCCTTCTTATATTGGTAAATTTGACTTCCTTCATATTTTCTTGAATCAACGTTCACAGAAATGCGATTTTTACTAGACGTAATGGCTTAGAACATATTTATTGTGATTACAATACATTTTTCAAAATTTTTCAGTTAAAGATGAGTTTATCTTGTTTACAATATAGTCTCAGAAATCAACTTCCGACTTATAACAAAGAGTGTAGACTTTTTTGAGTTAACGTATAAAAAATTCAACATTTTTTGAACTCTTTATTTTTGTATTGGATTTGTCTTTCAATTTGAATCAAATAGATGAATTTTGTTACAATTTGGATTAGTTCTGGCTGGTCTTTCATCCTTCTTCTATAGTGAAATTTGGATTCCTTCATATTTTCTTGAATTAAAGTACATAGAATTGCAATTTTTACTAGACGTACTGCATTAGAACATATTTATTGTGATTACAATACATTTTTCAAATTTTTTCAGTTAAAGATGAGTTTATCTAGTTTACAATATAGTCTCAGAAATCAATTTCCGACTTATAACGAAGTGTGTAGATTTTTTGAGTTAACGTATATAAAATTCAACATTTTTATGAACTCTTTCTTTTTGTGTTGGCTTTGTCTTTCTATTTGATTCAAGATAGATGAAATTTGTTAGGATTTGGAATAGTTCTGCTTAGTCTTTCATCCTTCTTCTATTGTGAAATTTGACTTCCTTCATATATTCATGAATCAACGTACATAGAAATGCAATTTTTACTAGACGTACTGCCTTAGAACATATTTATTGTGATTACAATACATTTTTCAAACTTTTTCTGTTAAAGATAAGTTTAACTAGTTTACAATTTAGTCTCAAAAATCAACTTCCGACTTATAACGAAGAGTGTAGACTTTTTTGAGTTAACGTATACAAAATTCAACATTTTTATGAACTCTTTATTTTTGTCTTGGCTTTGTCTTTCAAATGATTCAAATAGATGAAATTTGTTAGAATTTGGATTAGTTCTTGCTGGTCTTTCATCTTTCTTATATTGTGAAATTTGACTTCCTTCATATATTCTTGAATCAACGTACATAGAAATGCAATTTTTACTAGACGTACTGCATTAGAACATATTTATTGTGATTACAATACATTTTTCAAACTTTTTCTGTTAAAGATGAGTTTATCTAGTTTACAATATAGTCTCAGAAATCAATTTCCGACTTATAACGAAGTGTGTAGATTTTTTGAGTTAACGTATATAAAATTCAACATTTTTATGAACTCTTTCTTTTTGTGTTGGCTTTGTCTTTCTATTTGATTCAAGATAGATGAAATTTGTTAGGATTTGGATTAGTTCTGGCTGGTCTTTCATCCTTCTTATATTGTGAAATTTGACTTCCTTCATATTTTCTTGAATCAACGTACATAGAAATGCAATTTTTACTAGACGGAATGCCTTAGAACATATTATTTTTGATTACAATACATTTTTCAAACTTTTTCTGTTAAAGATGAGTTTATCTAGTTTACAATTTAGTCTCAGAAATCAACTTCCGACTTATAACAAAGAGTGTAGACTTTTTTGAGTTAACGTATATAAAATTCAACATTTTTATGAACTCTTTATTTTTGTATTGGCTTTGTCTTTCAATTTGATTCAAATAGATGAATTTTGTTACAATTTGGATTAGTTCTGGCTGGTCTTTCATCCTTCTTCTATTGTGAAATTTGGCTTCCTTAATATTTTCTTGAATTAACGTACACAGAAATGCAATTTTTACTAGACGTACTGCCTTAGAACATATTTATTGTGATTACAATACATTTTTCAAACTTTTTCTGTTAAAGATGAGTTTAACTAGGTTACAATTTAGTCTCAGAAATCGACTTCCGACTTATAACGAAGATTGTAGACTTTTTTGAGTTAACAGTATAAAAAATTCAACATTTTTATGAACTCTTTATTTTTTTCTTGGCTTTGTCTTTCAATTTGATTCAAATAGATGAAATTTGTTAGAATTTGGATTAGTTGTGGCTGGTCTTTCATCCTTCTTATATTGTGAAATTTGACTTCCTTCATATTTTCTTGAATCAACGTACACAGAAATGCAATTTTTACTAGACGTAATGGCTTAGAACATATTTATTGTGATTACAATACATTTTTCAAAAATTTTCTGTTAAAGATGAGTTTATCTTGTTTACAATTTAGTCTCAGAAATCAACTTCCGACTTATAACAAAGAGTGTAGACCTTTTTGAGTTAACCTATAAAAAATTGAACATTTTTATGAACTCTTTATTTTTGTATTGGCTTTGTCTTTCAATTTCATTCAAATTGATGAATTTTTTTATAACTTGGATTAGTTTTGGATGGTCTTTCAGCCTTCTTATATTGTGAAATTTGACTTCCTTCATATTTTCTGGAATTAACGTACATAGAAATGCAATTTTTACTAGACTTACTGCCTTAGAACATATTTATTGTGATTACAATACATTTTTCAAACTTTTTCTGTTAAAGATGAGTTTATCTAGTTTCAATTTAGTCTCAGAAATCGACTTCCGATTTATAACGAAGATTGTAGACTTTTTTGAGTTAACAGTATAAAAAATTCAACATTTTTATGAACTCTTTATTTTTGTCTTGGCTTTGTCTTTCAATTTGATTCAAATAGATGAAATTTGTTAGAATTTGGATTAGTTCTGGCTGGTCTTTCATCCTTCTTATATTGTGAAATTTGACTTCCTTCATATTTTCTTGAATCAACGTACATAGAAATGCAATTTTTACTAGACGTAATGGCATAGAACATATTTATTGTGATTACAATACATTTTTCAAAAAATTTTCTGTTAAAGATGAGTTTATCTTGTTTACAATTTAGTTTCAGAAATTAACTTTCGACTTATAACAAAGAGTGTAGACTTTTTTGAGTTAACGTATACAAAATTCAGCATTTTTATGAACTCTTTATTTTTGTCTTTGCTTTGTCTTTCAATATGATTTAACTAGATGAAATTTGTTAGAATTTGGATTAGTTTTGGCTGGTCTTTCATCCTTCTTATATTGTGAAATTTGACTTCCTTCATATTTTCTTGAATCAACGTACATAGAAATGCAATTTTTACTAGACGTAATGGCTTAGAACATATTTATTGCGATTACAATACATTTTTCAAAAAATTTCTGTTAAAGATGAGTTTATCTTGTTTACAATTTAGTCTCAGAAATCAACTTCCGACTTATAACAAAGAGTGTAGAATTTTTTGAGTTAACGTATAAAAAATTCAATATTTTTATGAACTCTTTATTTTTGTATTGGCTTTGTCTTTAAATTTGATTCAAATAGATGAATTTTGTTACAATTCGGATTAGTTCTGGCTGGTCTTTCATCCTTCTTCTATATTGAAATTTGGCTTCCTTCATATTTTCTTGAATTAACGTACATAGAAATGCAATTTTTACTAGACGTACTGCCTTAGAACATATTTATTGTGATTACAATACATTTTTCAAACTTTTTCTGTTAAAGATGAGTTTAACTAGTTTACAATTTAGTCTCAGAAATCGACTTCCGACTTATAACGAAGATTGTAGACTTTTTTGATTTTAACAGTATAAAAAATTCAACATTTTTATGAACTCTTTATTTTTGTCTTGGCTTTGTCTTTCAATTTGATTCAAATAGATGAAATTTGTTAGAATTTGGATTAGTTCTGGCTGGTCTTTCATCCTTCTTATATTGTGAAATTTGACTTCCTTCATATTTTCTTGAATCAACGTACACAAAAATGCAATTTTTACTAGACGTAATGGCTTAGAACATATTTATTGTGATTACAATACATTTTTCAAAATTTTTCTGTTAAAGATGAGTTTATCTTGTTTACAATTTAGTCTCAGAAATCAACTTCCGTCTTATAACAAAGAGTGTAGACCTTTTTGAGTTAACCTATAAAAAATTGAACATTTTTATGAACTCTTTATTTTTGTATTGGCTTTGTCTTTCAATTTCATTCAAATTGATGAATTTTTTTATAATTTGGATTAGTTCTGGCTGGTCTTTAAATTTTCTTCTATTGTGAAATTTGGCTTCCTTCATATTTTCTTGAATTAACGTACATAGAAATGCAATTTTTACTAGACGTACTGCCTTAGAACATATTTATTGTGATTACAATACATTTTTCAAACTTTTTCTGTTAAAGATGAGTTTAACTAGTTTACTATTTAGTCTCAGAAATCGACTTCTGACTTATAACGAAGATTGTAGACTTTTTTTAGTTAACTGTATAAAAAATTCAACATTTTTATGAACTCTTTATTTTTGTCTTGACTTTGTCTTTCAATTTGATTCAAATAGATGAAATTTGTTAGAATTCGGATTAGTTCTGGCTGGTCTTTCATCCTTCTTATATTGTGAAATTTGACTTCCTTCATATTTTCTTGAATCAACGTACACAGAAATGCAATTTTTACTAGACGTAATGGCTTAGAACATATTTATTGTGATTACAATACATTTTTCAAAAAATTTTCTGTTAAAGATGAGTTTATCTTGTTTACAATTTAGTCTCAGAAATCAACTTCCGACTTATAACAAAGAGTGTAGACTTTTTTGAGTTAACGTATAAAAAATTCAACATTTTTATGAACTCTTTATTTTTGAATTGGCCTTGTCTTTAAAATTGATTCAAATAGATGAATTTTGTTACAATTTGGATTAGTTCTGGCTGGTCTTTCATCCTTCTTCTATTGTGAAATTTGGCTTCCTTCATATTTTCTGGAATTAACGTACATAGAAATGCAATTTTTACTAGACGTACTGCCTTAGAACATATTTATTGTGATTACAATACATTTTTCAAACTTTTTCTGTTAAAGATGAGTTTAACTAGTTTACAATTTAGTCTCAGAAATCGACTTCCGACTTATAACGAAGATTGTAGACTTTTTTGAATTAACAGTATAAAATATTCAACATTTTTATGAACTCTTTATTTTTGTCTTGGCTTTGTCTTTCAATTTGATTCAAATAGATGAAATTTGTTAGAATTTGGATTAGTTCTGGCTGGTCTTTCATCCTTCTTATATTGTGAAATTTGACTTCCTTCATATTTTCTGGAATTAACGTACATAGAAATGCAATTTTTACTAGACGTACTGCCTTAGAACATATTTATTGTGATTACAATACATTTTTCAAACATTTTATGTTAAAGATGAGTTTAACTAGTTTACAATTTAGTCTCAAAAATCGACTTCCGACTTATAACGAAGATTGTAGACTTTTTTGAGTTAACAGTATAAAAAATTCAACATTTTTATTAACTCTTTATTTTTGTCTTGGCTTTGTCTTTCAATTTGATTCAAATAGATGAATTTTGTTACAATTTGGATTAGTTCTGGCTGGTCTTTCATCCTTCTTCTATTGTGAAATTTGGCTTCCTTCATATTTTCTGGAATTAACGTACATAGAAATGCAATTTTTACTAGACGTACTGCCTTAGAACATATTTATTGTGATTACAATAAATTTTTCAAACTTTTTCTGTTAAAGATGAGTTTAACTAGTTTACAATTTAGTCTCAGAAATCGACTTCCGATTTATAACGAAGATTGTAGACTTTTTTGAGTTAACAGTATAAAAAATTCAACATTTTTATGAACTCTTTATTTTGGTCTTGGCTTTGTCTTTCAATTTGATTCAAATAGATGAAATTTGTTAGAATTTGGATTAGTTCTGGCTGGTCTTTCATCCTTCTTATATTGTGAAATTTGACTTCCTTCATATTTTCTTGAATCAACGTACATAGAAATGCAATTTTTACTAGACGTAATGGCATAAAACATATTTATTGTGATTACAATACATTTCTCAAAAAATTTTCTGTTAAAGATAAGTTTAACTAGTTTACAATTTAGTCTCAAAAATCAACTTCCGACTTATAACGAAGAGTGTAGACTTTTTTGAGTTAACGTATACAAAATTCAACATTTTTATGAACTCTTTATTTTTGTCTTGGCTTTGTCTTTCAAATGATTCAAATATATGAAATTTGTTAGAATTTGGATTAGTTCTTGCTGGTCTTTCATCTTTCTTATATTGTGAAATTTGACTTCCTTCATATATTCTTGAATCAACGTACATAGAAATGCAATTTTTACTAGACGTACTGCATTAGAACATATTTATTGTGATTACAATACATTTTTCAAACTTTTTCTGTTAAAGATGAGTTTATCTAGTTTACAATATAGTCTCAGAAATCAATTTCCGACTTATAACGAAGTGTGTAGATTTTTTGAGTTAACGTATATAAAATTCAACATTTTTATGAACTCTTTCTTTTTGTGTTGGCTTTGTCTTTCTATTTGATTCAAGATAGATGAAATTTGTTAGGATTTGGAATAGTTCTGCTTAGTCTTTCATCCTTCTTCTATTGTGAAATTTGACTTCCTTCATATATTCATGAATCAACGTACATAGAAATGCAATTTTTACTAGACGTAATGGCATAAAACATATTTATTGTGATTACAATACATTTCTCAAAAAATTTTCTGTTAAAGATGAGTTTATCTTGTTTACAATTTAGTTTCAGAAATCAACTTCCGATTTATAACAAAGAGTGTAGACTTTTTTGAGTTAACGTATAAAAAATTCAACATTTTTATGAACTCTTTACTTTTGTATTGGCTTTGTCTTTAAATTTGATTCAAATAGATGAATTTTGTTACAATTTGGATTAGTTCTGGCTGGTCTTTCATCCTTCTTCTATATTGAAATTTTGGTTCCTTCATATTTTCTTGAATTAACGTACATAGAAATGCAATTTTTACTAGACGTACTGCCTTAGAACATATTTATTGTGATTACAATACATTTTTCAAACTTTTTTTTGTTAAAGATGAGTTTAACTAGTTTACAATTTAGTCTCAGAAATCGACTTCCGACTTATAATGAAGATTCTAGACTTTTTTGAGTTAACAGTATAAAAAATTCAACATTTTTATGAACTCTTTATTTTTGTCTTGGCTTTGTCTTTCAATTTGATTCAAATAGATGAAATTTGTTAGAATTTGTATTAGTTCATGATGGTCTTTCATCCTTCTTATATTGGTAAATTTGACTTCCTTCATATTTTCTTGAATCAACGTTCACAGAAATGCGATTTTTACTAGACGTAATGGCTTAGAACATATTTATTGTGATTACAATACATTTTTCAAAATTTTTCTGTTAAAGATGAGTTTATCTTGTTTACAATATAGTCTCAGAAATCAACTTCCGACTTATAACAAAGAGTGTAGACTTTTTTGAGTTAACGTATAAAAAATTCAACATTTTTTGAACTCTTTATTTTTGTATTGGATTTGTCTTTCAATTTGAATCAAATAGATGAATTTTGTTACAATTTGGATTAGTTCTGGCTGGTCTTTCATCATTCTTCTATAGTGAAATTTGGATTCCTTCATATTTTCTTGAATTAAAGTACATAGAATTGCAATTTTTACTAGACGTACTGCATTAGAACATATTTATTGTGATTACAATACATTTTTCAAATTTTTTCAGTTAAAGATGAGTTTATCTAGTTTACAATATAGTCTCAGAAATCAATTTCCGACTTATAACGAAGTGTGTAGATTTTTTGAGTTAACGTATATAAAATTCAACATTTTTATGAACTCTTTCTTTTTGTGTTGGCTTTGTCTTTCTATTTGATTCAAGATAGATGAAATTTGTTAGGATTTGGAATAGTTCTGCTTAGTCTTTCATCCTTCTTCTATTGTGAAATTTGACTTCCTTCATATATTCATGAATCAACGTACATAGAAATGCAATTTTTACTAGACGTAATGGCATAAAACATATTTATTGTGATTACAATACATTTCTCAAAAAATTTTCTGTTAAAGATGAGTTTATCTTGTTTACAATTTAGTTTCAGAAATCAACTTCCGACTTATAACAAAGAGTGTAGACTTTTTTGAGTTAACGTATAAAAAATTCAACATTTTTATGAACTCTTTACTTTTGTATTGGCTTTGTCTTTAAATTTGATTCAAATAGATGAATTTTGTTACAATTTGGATTAGTTCTGGCTGGTCTTTCATCCTTCTTCTATATTGAAATTTTGCTTCCTTCATATTTTCTTGAATTAACGTACATAGAAATGCAATTTTTACTAGACGTACTGCCTTAGAACATATTTATTGTGATTACAATACATTTTTTAAACTTTTTTTTGTTAAAGATGAGTTTAACTAGTTTACAATTTAGTCTCAGAAATCGACTTCCGACTTATAATGAAGATTCTAGACTTTTTTGAGTTAACAGTATAAAAAATTCAACATTTTTATGAACTCTTTATTTTTGTCTTGGCTTTGTCTTTCAATTTGATTCAAATAGATGAAATTTGTTAGAATTTGTATTAGTTCATGATGGTCTTTCATCCTTCTTATATTGGTAAATTTGACTTCCTTCATATTTTCTTGAATCAACGTTCACAGAAATGCGATTTTTACTAGACGTAATGGCTTAGAACATATTTATTGTGATTACAATACATTTTTCAAAATTTTTCAGTTAAAGATGAGTTTATCTTGTTTACAATATAGTCTCAGAAATCAACTTCCGACTTATAACAAAGAGTGTAGACTTTTTTGAGTTAACGTATAAAAAATTCAACATTTTTTGAACTCTTTATTTTTGTATTGGATTTGTCTTTCAATTTGAATCAAATAGATGAATTTTGTTACAATTTGGATTAGTTCTGGCTGGTCTTTCATCCTTCTTCTATAGTGAAATTTGGATTCCTTCATATTTTCTTGAATTAAAGTACATAGAATTGCAATTTTTACTAGACGTACTGCATTAGAACATATTTATTGTGATTACAATACATTTTTCAAATTTTTTCAGTTAAAGATGAGTTTATCTAGTTTACAATATAGTCTCAGAAATCAATTTCCGACTTATAACGAAGTGTGTAGATTTTTTGAGTTAACGTATATAAAATTCAACATTTTTATGAACTCTTTCTTTTTGTGTTGGCTTTGTCTTTCTATTTGATTCAAGATAGATGAAATTTGTTAGGATTTGGAATAGTTCTGCTTAGTCTTTCATCCTTCTTCTATTGTGAAATTTGACTTCCTTCATATATTCATGAATCAACGTACATAGAAATGCAATTTTTACTAGACGTACTGCCTTAGAACATATTTATTGTGATTACAATACATTTTTCAAACTTTTTCTGTTAAAGATAAGTTTAACTAGTTTACAATTTAGTCTCAAAAATCAACTTCCGACTTATAACGAAGAGTGTAGACTTTTTTGAGTTAACGTATACAAAATTCAACATTTTTATGAACTCTTTATTTTTGTCTTGGCTTTGTCTTTCAAATGATTCAAATATATGAAATTTGTTAGAATTTGGATTAGTTCTTGCTGGTCTTTCATCTTTCTTATATTGTGAAATTTGACTTCCTTCATATATTCTTGAATCAACGTACATAGAAATGCAATTTTTACTAGACGTACTGCATTAGAACATATTTATTGTGATTACAATACATTTTTCAAACTTTTTCTGTTAAAGATGAGTTTATCTAGTTTACAATATAGTCTCAGAAATCAATTTCCGACTTATAACGAAGTGTGTAGATTTTTTGAGTTAACGTATATAAAATTCAACATTTTTATGAACTCTTTCTTTTTGTGTTGGCTTTGTCTTTCTATTTGATTCAAGATAGATGAAATTTGTTAGGATTTGGAATAGTTCTGCTTAGTCTTTCATCCTTCTTCTATTGTGAAATTTGACTTCCTTCATATATTCATGAATCAACGTACATAGAAATGCAATTTTTACTAGACGTAATGGCATAAAACATATTTATTGTGATTACAATACATTTCTCAAAAAATTTTCTGTTAAAGATGAGTTTATCTTGTTTACAATTTAGTTTCAGAAATCAACTTCCGACTTATAACAAAGAGTGTAGACTTTTTTGAGTTAACGTATAAAAAATTCAACATTTTTATGAACTCTTTACTTTTGTATTGGCTTTGTCTTTAAATTTGATTCAAATAGATGAATTTTGTTACAATTTGGATTAGTTCTGGCTGGTCTTTCATCCTTCTTCTATATTGAAATTTTGCTTCCTTCATATTTTCTTGAATTAACGTACATAGAAATGCAATTTTTACTAGACGTACTGCCTTAGAACATATTTATTGTGATTACAATACATTTTTCAAACTTTTTTTTGTTAAAGATGAGTTTAACTAGTTTACAATTTAGTCTCAGAAATCGACTTCCGACTTATAATGAATATTCTAGACTTTTTTGAGTTAACAGTATAAAAAATTCAACATTTTTATGAACTCTTTATTTTTGTCTTGGCTTTGTCTTTCAATTTGATTCAAATAGATGAAATTTGTTAGAATTTGTATTAGTTCATGATGGTCTTTCATCCTTCTTATATTGGTAAATTTGACTTCCTTCATATTTTCTTGAATCAACGTTCACAGAAATGCGATTTTTACTAGACGTAATGGCTTAGATAATATTTATTGTGATTACAATACATTTTTCAAAATTTTTCTGTTAAAGATGAGTTTATCTTGTTTACAATATAGTCTCAGAAATCAACTTCCGACTTATAACAAAGAGTGTAGACTTTTTTGAGTTAACGTATAAAAAATTCAACATTTTTTGAACTCTTTATTTTTGTATTGGATTTGTCTTTCAATTTGAATCAAATAGATGAATTTTGTTACAATTTGGATTAGTTCTGGCTGGTCTTTCATCCTTCTTCTATAGTGAAATTTGGATTCCTTCATATTTTCTTGAATTAAAGTACATAGAATTGCAATTTTTACTAGACGTACTGCATTAGAACATATTTATTGTAATTACAATACATTTTTCAAATTTTTTCAGTTAAAGATGAGTTTATCTAGTTTACAATATAGTCTCAGAAATCAATTTCCGACTTATAACGAAGTGTGTAGATTTTTTGAGTTAACGTATATAAAATTCAACATTTTTATGAACTCTTTCTTTTTGTGTTGGCTTTGTCTTTCTATTTGATTCAAGATAGATGAAATTTGTTAGGATTTGGAATAGTTCTGCTTAGTCTTTCATCCTTCTTCTATTGTGAAATTTGACTTCCTTCATATATTCATGAATCAACGTACATAGAAATGCAATTTTTACTAGACGTACTGCCTTAGAACATATTTATTGTGATTACAATACATTTTTCAAACTTTTTCTGTTAAAGATAAGTTTAACTAGTTTACAATTTAGTCTCAAAAATCAACTTCCGACTTATAACGAAGAGTGTAGACTTTTTTGAGTTAACGTATACAAAATTCAACATTTTTATGAACTCTTTATTTTTGTCTTGGCTTTGTCTTTCAAATGATTCAAATAGATGAAATTTGTTAGAATTTGGATTAGTTCTTGCTGGTCTTTCATCTTTCTTATATTGTGAAATTTGACTTCCTTCATATATTCTTGAATCAACGTACATAGAAATGCAATTTTTACTAGACGTACTGCATTAGAACATATTTATTGTGATTACAATACATTTTTCAAACTTTTTCTGTTAAAGATGAGTTTATCTAGTTTACAATATAGTCTCAGAAATCAATTTCCGACTTATAACGAAGTGTGTAGATTTTTTGAGTTAACGGATATAAAATTCAACATTTTTATGAACTCTTTCTTTTTGTTTTGGCTTTGTCTTTCTATTTGATTCAAGATAGATGAAATTTGTTAGGATTTGGAATAGTTCTGCTTAGTCTTTCATCCTTCTTCTATTGTGAAATTTGACTTCCTTCATATATTCATGAATCAACGTACATAGAAATGCAATTTTTACTAGACGTACTGCCTTAGAACATATTTATTGTGATTACAATACATTTTTCAAACTTTTTCTGTTAAAGATAAGTTTAACTAGTTTACAATTTAGTCTCAAAAATCAACTTCCGACTTATAACGAAGAGTGTAGACTTTTTTGAGTTAACGTATACAAAATTCAACATTTTTATGAACTCTTTATTTTTGTCTTGGCTTTGTCTTTCAAATGATTCAAATATATGAAATTTGTTAGAATTTGGATTAGTTCTTGCTGGTCTTTCATCTTTCTTATATTGTGAAATTTGACTTCCTTCATATATTCTTGAATCAACGTACATAGAAATGCAATTTTTACTAGACGTACTGCATTAGAACATATTTATTGTGATTACAATACATTTTTCAAACTTTTTCTGTTAAAGATGAGTTTATCTAGTTTACAATATAGTCTCAGAAATCAATTTCCGACTTATAACGAAGTGTGTAGATTTTTTGAGTTAACGTATATAAAATTCAACATTTTTATGAACTCTTTCTTTTTGTGTTGGCTTTGTCTTTCTATTTGATTCAAGATAGATGAAATTTGTTAGGATTTGGAATAGTTCTGCTTAGTCTTTCATCCTTCTTCTATTGTGAAATTTGACTTCCTTCATATATTCATGAATCAACGTACATAGAAATGCAATTTTTACTAGACGTACTGCCTTAGAACATATTTATTGTGATTACAATACATTTTTCAAACTTTTTCTGTTAAAGATAAGTTTAACTAGTTTACAATTTAGTCTCAAAAATCAACTTCCGACTTATAACGAAGAGTGTAGACTTTTTTGAGTTAACGTATACAAAATTCAACATTTTTATGAACTCTTTATTTTTATCCTGGCTTTGTCTTTCAAATGATTCAAATAGATGAAATTTGTTAGAATTTGGATTAGTTCTTGCTGGTCTTTCATCCTTCTTATATTGTGAAATTTGACTTCCTTCATATATTCTTAAATCAACGTACATAGAAATGCAATTTTTACTAGACGTACTGCATTAGAACATATTTATTGTGATTACAATACATTTTTCAAACTTTTTCTGTTAAATATGAGTTTATCTAGTTTACAATATAGTCTCAGAAATCAATTTCCGACTTATAACGAAGTGTGTAGATTTTTTGAGTTAACGTATATAAAATTCAACATTTTTATGAACTCTTTCTTTTTGTGTTGGCTTTGTCTTTCTATTTGATTCAAGATATATGAAATTTGTTAGGATTTGGATTAGTTCTGGCTGGTCTTTCATCCTTCTTCTATTGTGAAATTTGGCTTCCTTCATATTTTCTGGAAATAACGTACATAGAAATGCAATTTTTACTAGACGTACTGCCTTAGAACATATTTATTGTGATTACAATACATTTTTCAAACTTTTTCTGTGAAAGATGAGTTTAACTAGTTTACAATTTAGTCTCAGAAATCGACTTCTGACTTATAACGAAGATTGTAGACTTTTTTTAGTTAACAGTATAAAAAATTCAACATTTTTATGAACTCTTTATTTTTGTCTTGGCTTTGTCTTTCAATTTGATTCAAATAGATGAAATTTGTTAGAATTCGGATTAGTTCTGGCTGGTCTTTCATCCTTCTTATATTGTGAAATTTGACTTCCTTCATATTTTCTTGAATCAACGTACACAGAAATGCAATTTTTACTAGACGTAATGGCTTAGAACATATTTATTGTGATTACAATACATTTTTCAAAAATTTTCTGTTAAAGATGAGTTTATCTAGTTTACAATATAGTCTCAGAAATCAATTTCCGACTTATAACGAAGTGTGTAGATTTTTTGAGTTAACGTATATAAAATTCAACATTTTTATGAACTCTTTCTTGTTGTGTTGGCTTTGTCTTTCTATTTGATTCAAGATAGATGAAATTTGTTAGGATTTGGATTAGTTCTGGCTGGTCTTTCATCCTTCTTATATTGTGAAATTTGACTTGCTTCATATTTTCTTGAATTAACGTACATAGAAATGCAATTTTTACTAGACGTACTGCCTTAGAACATATTTATTGTGATTACAATACATTTTTCAAACTTTTTCTGTTAAAGATGAGTTTAACTAGTTTACAATTTAGTCTCAGAAATCGACTTCCGACTTATAACGAAGATTGTAGACTTTTTT
>NW_020649082.1:889458-889663 GCF_003573695.1 Papaver somniferum
GTTAAAGATGAGTTTATCTTGTTTACAATATAGTCTCAGAAATCAACTTCCGACTTATAACAAAGAGTGTAGACTTTTTTGAGTTAACGTATAAAAAATTCAACATTTTTTGAACTCTTTATTTTTGTATTGGATTTGTCTTTCAATTTGAATCAAATAGATGAATTTTGTTACAATTTGGATTAGTTCTGGCTGGTCTTTCATC
>NW_020649082.1:889673-890447 GCF_003573695.1 Papaver somniferum
CTTCATATTTTCTTGAATTAACGTACATAGAAATGCAATTTTTACTAGACGTACTGCCTTAGAACATATTTATTGTGATTACAATACATTTTTCAAACTTTTTCTGTTAAAGATGAGTTTAACTAGTTTACAATTTAGTCTCAGAAATCGACTTCCGACTTATAACGAAGATTGTAGACTTTTTTTGAGTTAACAATATAAAAAATTCAACATTCTTATGAACTCTTTATTTTTGTCTTGGCTTTGTCTTTTAATTTGATTCAAATAGATGAATTTTGTTACAATTTGGATTAGTTCTGGCTGGTCTTTCATCCTTCTTCTATTGTGAAATTTGGCTTCCTTCATATTTTCTGGAATTAACGTACATAGAAATGCAATTTTTACTGGACGTACTGCCTTAGAACATATTTATTGTGATTACACTATATTTTTCAAACTTTTTCTGTTAAAGATGAGTTTAACTAGTTTACGGTTTAGTCTCAGAAATCGACTTCCGACTTATAACGAAGATTGTAGACTTTTTTGAGTTAACAGTATACAAAATTCAACATTTTTATGAACTCTTTATTTTTTTCTTGGCTTTGTCTTTCAATTTGTTTCAAATAGATGAAATTTGTTAGAATTTGGATTAGTTCATGCTGGTCTTTCATCCTTCTTATATTGTGAAATTTGACTTCCTTCATATTTTCTGGAATTAACGTACATAGAAATGCAATTTTTACTAGACTTACTGCTTTAGAACATATTTATTGTGATTACAATACATTTTTCAAA
>NW_020649082.1:890457-890783 GCF_003573695.1 Papaver somniferum
ATGAGTTTAACTAGTTTACAATTTAGTCTCAGAAATCGACTTCCGATTTATAACGAAGATTGTAGACTTTTTTGAGTTAACAGTATAAAAAATTCAACATTTTTATGAACTCTTTATTTTGGTCTTGGCTTTGTCTTTCAATTTGATTCAAATAGATGAAATTTGTTAGAATTTGGATTAGTTCTGGCTGGTCTTTCATCCTTCTTATATTGTGAAATTTGACTTCCTTCATATTTTCTTGAATCAACGTACATAGAAATGCAATTTTTACTAGACGTAATGGCATAAAACATATTTATTGTGATTACAATACATTTCTCAAAAAA
>NW_020649082.1:893609-913844 GCF_003573695.1 Papaver somniferum
CGACTTATAACGAAGTGTGTAGATTTTTTGAGTTAACGTATATAAAATTCAACATTTTTATGAACTCTTTCTTTTTGTGTTGGCTTTGTCTTTCTATTTGATTCAAGATAGATGAAATTTGTTAGGATTTGGAATAGTTCTGCTTAGTCTTTCATCCTTCTTCTATTGTGAAATTTGACTTCCTTCATATATTCATGAATCAACGTACATAGAAATGCAATTTTTACTAGACGTACTGCCTTAGAACATATTTATTGTGATTACAATACATTTTTCAAACTTTTTCTGTTAAAGATAAGTTTAACTAGTTTACAATTTAGTCTCAAAAATCAACTTCCGACTTATAACGAAGAGTGTAGACTTTTTTGAGTTAACGTATACAAAATTCAACATTTTTATGAACTCTTTATTTTTGTCTTGGCTTTGTCTTTCAATTTGATTCAAATAGATGAAATTTGTTAGAATTTGGATTAGTTCTGGCTGGTCTTTCATCCTTCTTATATTGTGAAATTTGACTTCCTTCATATTTTCTTGAATCAACGTACACAGAAATGCAATTTTTACTAGACGTAATGGCTTAGAACATATTTATTGTGATTACAATACATTTTTCAAAATTTTTCTGTTAAAGATGAGTTTATCTTGTTTACAATTTAGTCTCAGAAATCAACTTCGGACTTATAACAAAGAGTATAGACTTTTTTGAGTTAACGTATAAAAAATTCAACATTTTTTGAACTCTTTATTTTTGTATTGGATTTGTCTTTCAATTTGATTCAAATAGATGAATTTTGTTACAATTTGGATTAGTTCTGGCTGGTATTTCATCCTTCTTCTATTGTGAAATTTGGCTTCCTTCATATTTTCTTGAATTAACGTACATAGAAAAGCAATTTTTACTAGACGTAATTCCTTAGAACATATAATTTTTGATTAAAATACATTTTTCAAACTTTTTCTGTTAAAGATGAGTTTATCTAGTTTACAATTTAGTCTCAGAAATCAATTTTCGACTTATACCGAAGTTTGTAGACTTTTTTGAGTTAACGTATATAAAATTCAACATTTTTATGAACTCTTTCTTTTTGTGTTGGCTTTGTCTTTCTATTTGATTCAAGATAGATGAATTTTGTTACAATTTGGATTAGTTCTGGCTGGTCTTTCATCCTTCTTCTATATTGAAATTTTGCTTCCTTCATATTTTCTTGAATTAACGTACATAGAAATGCAATTTTTACTAGACGTACTGCCTTAGAACATATTTATTATGATTACAATACATTTTTCAAACTTTTTCTGCTAAAGATGAGTTTAACTAGTTTACAATTTAGTCTCAGAAATCGACTTCCGACTTATAACGAAGAATGTAGACTTTTTTGAGTTAACAGTATAAAAAAATCAACATTTTTATGGACTCTTTATTTTTGTCTTGGCTTTGTCTTTCAATTTGATTCAAATAGATGAAATTTGTTATAATTTGGATTAGTTCTGGCTGGTCTTTCATCCTTCTTATATTGTGAAATTTGACTTCCTTCATATTTTCTTGAATCAACGTACACAGAAATGCAATTTTTACTAGACGTAATGGGTTAGAACATATTTATTGTGATTACAATACATTTTTCAAAATTTTTCTGTTAAAGATGAGTTCATCTTGTTTACAATTTAGTCTCAGAAATCAACTTCCGACTTATAACAAAGAGTGTAGACTTATTTGAGTTAACAGTATAAAAAATTCAACATTTTTATGAACTCTTTATTTTTGTATTGGCTTTGTCTTTCAATTTGATTCAAATAGATGATATTTGTTTGAATTTGGATTAGTTCTGGCTGGTCTTTGATCCTTCTTATATTGTGAAATTTGACTTCCTTCATATTTTCTTGAATCAACGTACACAGAAATGCAATTTTTACTGGACGTAATTCCTTAGAACATATAATTTGTGATTAAAATACATTTTATAAACTTTTTCTGTTAAAGATGAGTTTATCTAGTTTACAATTTAGTCTCAGAAATCAATTTTCGACTTATACCGAAGTTTGTAGACTTTTTTGAGTTAACGTATATAAATTTCAACATTTTTATGAACTCTTTCTTTTTGTGTTGGCTTTGTCTTTCTATTTGATTTAAGATAAATGAAATTTGTTAGGATTTGGATTAGTTCTGCTTGGTCTTTCATCCTTCTTCTTTTGTGAAATTTGACTTCCTTCATATATTCTTGAATCAACGTACATAGAAATGCAATTGTTACTAGACGTACTGCCTTAGAACATATTTATTGTGATTACAATACATTTTTCAAACTTTTTCTGTTAAAGATGAGTTTATCTAGTTTACAATATAGTCTCAGAAATCAATTTCCGACTTATAACGAAGTGTGTAGACTTTTTGAGTTAACGTATATAAAATTCAACATTTTTATTAACTCTTTATTTTTGTCTTGGCTTTGTCTTTCAATTTGATTAAAATATATGAAATTTGTTAGAATTTGGATTAGTTCTGGCTGGTCTTTCATCCTTCTTATATTGTGAAATTTGACTTCCTTCATATTTTCTTGAATCAACGTACACAGAAATGCAATTTTAATTAGACGTAATGGCTTAGAACATATTTATTGTGATTACAATACATTTTTCAAAATTTTTCTGTTAAAGATGAGTTTATCTTGTATACAATTTAGTCTCAGAAATCGACTTCCGACTTATAACAAAGAGTGTAGACTTTTTTGAGTTAACGTATTAAAAATTCAACATTTTTATGAACTCTTTAATTTTGTATTGCCTTTGTCTTTCAATTTGATTCAAATAGATGAATTTTGTTACAATTTGGATTAGTTCTGGATGGTCTTTCATCCTTCTTCTATTGTGAAATTTGGCTTCCTTCATATTTTCTTGAATTAACGTACATAGAAATGCAATTTTTACTAGACGTAATTCCTTAGAACATATAATTTGTGATTAAAATACATTCTTCAAACTTCTTGTGTTAAATATAAGTTTATGTAGTTTACAATTTAGTCTCAGAAATCAATTTTCGACTTATACCGAAGTTTGTAGACTTTTTTGAGTTAACGTATATAAAATTCAACATTTTAATGAACTCTTTATTTTTGTGTTGGCTTTGTCTTTCTATTTGATTCAAGATAGATGAAATTTGTTAGGATTTGGATTAGTTCTGCTTGGTCTTTCATCCTTCTTCTATTGTGAAATTTGACTTCCTTCATGTATTCTTGAATCAATGTACATAGAAATGCAATTTTTACTAGACGTACTGCCTTAGATCATATTTATTGTGATTACAATACATTTTTCAAACTTTTTCTGTTAAAGATGAGTTTAACTAGTTTACAATTTAGTCTCAGAAATCGACTTCCGACTTATAACGAAGAGTGTAGACTTTTTGAGTTAACAGTATAAAAAATTCAACATTTTTATGAACTCTTTATTTTTGTCTTGGCTTTGTCTTTCAATTTGATTAAAATAGATGAAATTTGTTAGAATTTGGATTAGTTCTGGCTGGTCTTTCATCCTTCTTATATTGTGAAATTTGACTTCCTTCATATTTTCTTGAATCAACGTACACAGAAATGCAATTTTAATTAGACGTAATGGCTTAGAACATATTTATTGTGATTACAATACATTTTTCAAAAATTTTCTGTTAAAGATGAGTTTATCTTGTATACAATTTAGTCTCAGAAATCGACTTCCGACTTATAACAAAGAGTGTAGACTTTTTTGAGTTAACGTATAAAAAATTCAACATTTTTATGAACTCTTTATTTTTGTATTGCCTTTGTCTTTCAATTTGATTCAAATAGATGAATTTTGTTACAATTTGGATTAGTTCTGGATGGTCTTTCATCCTTCTTCTATTGTGAAATTTGGCTTCCTTCATATTTTCTTGAATTAACGTACATAGAAATGCAATTTTTACTAGACGTAATACCTTAGAACATATAATTTGTGATTAAAATACATTCTTCAAACTTTCTGTGTTAAATATGAGTTTATGTAGTTTACAATTTAGTCTCAGAAATCAATTTTCGACTTATACCGAAGTTTGTAGACTTTTTTGAGTTAACGTATATAAAATTCAACATTTTAATGAACTCTTTATTTTTGTGTTGGCTTTGTCTTTCTATTTGATTCAAGATAGATGAAATTTGTTAGGATTTGGATTAGTTCTGCTTGGTCTTTCATCCTACTTCTATTGTGAAATTTGACTTCCTTCATATATTCTTGAATCAATGTACATAGAAATGCAATTTTTACTAGACGTACTGCCTTAGAACATATTTATCGTGATTACAATACATTTTTCAAACTTTTTCTGTTAAAGATGAGTTTATCTAGTTTACAATTTAGTCTCAGAAATCAATTTTCGACTTATACCGAAGTTTGTAGACTTTTTTGAGTTAACGTATATAAATTTCAACATTTTTATGAACTCTTTCTTTTTGTGTTGGCTTTGTCTTTCTATTTGATTCAAGATAAATGAAATTTGTTAGGATTTGGATTAGTTCTGCTTGGTCTTTCATCCTTCTTCTATTGTGAAATTTGACTTCCTTCATATATTCTTGAATCAACGTACATAGAAATGCAATTGTTACTAGACGTACTGCCTTAGAACATATTTATTGTGATTACAATACATTTTTCAAACTTTTTCTGTTAAAGATGAGTTTATCTAGTTTACAATATAGTCTCAGAAATCAATTTCCGACTTATAACGAAGTGTGTAGACTTTTTGAGTTAACGTATATAAAATTCAACATTTTTATTAACTCTTTATTTTTGTCTTGGCTTTGTCTTTCAATTTGATTAAAATAGATGAAATTTGTTAGAATTTGGATTAGTTCTGGCTGGTCTTTCATCCTTCTTATATTGTGAAATTTGACTTCCTTCATATTTTCTTGAATCAACGTACACAGAAATGCAATTTTAATTAGACGTAATGGCTTAGAACATATTTATTGTGATTACAATACATTTTTCAAAATTTTTCTGTTAAAGATGAGTTTATCTTGTATACAATTTAGTCTCAGAAATCGACTTCCGACTTATAACAAAGAGTGTAGACTTTTTTGAGTTAACGTATAAAAAATTCAACATTTTTATGAACTTTTTATTTTTGTATTGCCTTTGTCTTTCAATTTGATTCAAATAGATGAATTTTGTTACAATTTGGATTAGTTCTGGATGGTCTTTCATCCTTCTTCTATTGTGAAATTTGGCTTCCTTCATATTTTCTTGAATTAACGTACATAGAAATGCAATTTTTACTAGACGTAATTCCTTAGAACATATAATTTGTGATTAAAATACATTCTTCAAACTTCCTGTGTTAAATATAAGTTTATGTAGTTTACAATTTAGTCTCAGAAATCAATTTTCGACTTATACCGAAGTTTGTAGACTTTTTTGAGTTAACGTATATAAAATTCAACATTTTAATGAACTCTTTATTTTTGTGTTGGCTTTGTCTTTCTATTTGATTCAAGATAGATGAAATTTGTTAGGATTTGGATTAGTTCTGCTTGGTCTTTCATCCTTCTTCTTTTGTGAAATTTGACTTCCTTCATATATTCTTGAATCAATGTACATAGAAATGCAATTTTTACTAGACGTACTTCCTTAGAACATATTTATCGTGATTACAATACATTTTTCAAACTTTTTCTGTTAAAGATGAGTTTAACTAGTTTACAATTTAGTCTCAGAAATCGACTTCCGACTTATAACGAAGAGTGTAGACTTTTTGAGTTAACAGTATAAAAAATTCAACATTTTTATGAACTCTTTATTTTTGTATTGGCTTTGTCTTTCAATTTGATTCAAATAGATGAAATTTTTTAGAATTTGGATTAGTTCTGGCTGGTCTTTCATCCTTCTTATATTGTGAAATTTGACTTCCTTCATATTTTCTTGAATCAACGTACACAAAAATGCAATTTTAATTAGACGTAATGGCTTAGAAAATATTTATTGTGATTAAAATACATTTTTCAAAATTTTTCTGTTAAAGATGAGTTTATCTTGTATAAAATTTAGTCTCGGAAATCGATTTCCGACTTATAACAAAGAGTGTAGACTTTTTGTGTTAACATATAAAAGCTTCAACATTTTTATGAACTCTTTATTTTTGTATTGGCTTTGTCTTTCAATTTGATTCAAATAGATGAATTTTGTTACAATTTTGATTAGTTCTGGCTGGTCTTTCATCCTTCTTCTATTGTGAAATTTGGCTTCCTTCATATTTTCTTAAATTAACGTACATAGAAATGCAATTTTTACTAGACGTAATTCCTTCGAACATATAATTTGTGATTAAAATACATTTTTCAAACTTTTTCTGTTAAAGATGAGTTTATCTAGTTTACAATATAGTCTCAGAAATCAATTTCCGACTTATAACGAAGTGTGTATACTTTTTGAGTTAACAGTATAAAAAATTCAACATTTTTATGAACTCTTTATTTTTGTCTTGGCTTTGTCTTTCAATTTGATTCAAATAGATGAAATTTGTTAGAATTTGGATTAGTTCTGGCTGGTCTTTCATCCTTCTTATATTGTGAAATTTGACTTCCTTCATATTTTCTTGAATCAACGTACACAAAAAAGCAATTTTAATTAGACGTAATGGCTTAGAAAATATATATTGTGATTAAAATACATTTTTCAAAATTTTTCTGTTAAAGATGAGTTTATCTTGTATAAAATTTAGTATCGGAAATCGATTTCCGACTTATAACAAAGAGTGTAGACTTTTTGTGTTAACATATAAAAGCTTCAACATTTTTATGAACTCTTTATTTTTGTATTGGCTTTGTCTTTCAATTTGATTCAAATAGATGAATTTTGTTACAATTTTGATTAGTTCTGGCTGGTCTTTCATCCTTCTTCTATTGTGAAATTTGGCTTCCTTCTTATTTTCTTGAATTAACGTACATAGAAATGCAATTTTTACTAGACGTAATTCCTTCGAACATATAATTTGTGATTAAAATACATTTTTAAACTTTTTCTGTTAAAGATGAGTTTATCTAGTTTACAATATAGTCTCAGAAATCAATTTCCGACTTATAACGAAGTGTGTATACTTTTTGAGTTAACAGTATAAAAAATTCAACATTTTTATGAACTCTTTATTTTTGTCTTGGCTTTGTCTTTCAATTTGATTCAAATAGATGAAATTTGTTAGAATTTGGATTAGTTCTGGCTGGTCTTTCATCCTTCTTATATTGTGAAATTTGACTTCCTTCATATTTTCTTGAATCAACGTACACAAAAATGCAATTTTAATTAGACGTAATGGCTTAGAACATATTTATTGTGATTACAATACATTTTTCAAAAATTTTCTGTTAAAGATGAGTTTATCTTGTATACAATTTAGTCTCAGAAATCGACTTCCGACTTATAACAAAGAGTGTAGACTTTTTTGAGTTAACGTATAAAAAATTCAACA
This sequence comes from Papaver somniferum, assembly GCF_003573695.1. NCBI lineage: Eukaryota > Viridiplantae > Streptophyta > Magnoliopsida > Ranunculales > Papaveraceae > Papaver > Papaver somniferum. The sequence goes on from NW_020649082.1 coordinate 901,081, forward strand.
TTTTTATGAACTCTTTATTTTTGTATTGCCTTTGTCTTTCAATTTGATTCAAATAGATGAATTTTGTTACAATTTGGATTAGTTCTGGATGGTCTTTCATCCTTCTTCTATTGTGAAATTTGGCTTCCTTCATATTTTCTTGAATTAACGTACATAGAAATGCAATTTTTACTAGACGTAATACCTTAGAACATATAATTTGTGATTAAAATACATTCTTCAAACTTTCTGTGTTAAATATGAGTTTATGTAGTTTACAATTTAGTCTCAGAAATCAATTTTCGACTTATACCGAAGTTTGTAGACTTTTTTGAGTTAACGTATATAAAATTCAACATTTTAATGAACTCTTTATTTTTGTGTTGGCGTTGTCTTTCTATTTGATTCAAGATAGATGAAATTTGTTAGGATTTGGATTAGTTCTGCTTGGTCTTTCATCCTTCTTCTATTGTGAAATTTGACTTCCTTCATGTATTCTTGAATCAATGTACATAGAAATGCAATTTTTACTAGACGTACTGCCTTAGATCATATTTATTGTGATTACAATACATTTTTCAAACTTTTTCTGTTAAAGATGAGTTTAACTAGTTTACAATTTAGTCTCAGAAATCGACTTCCGACTTATAACGAAGAGTGTAGACTTTTTGAGTTAACAGTATAAAAAATTCAACATTTTTATGAACTCTTTATTTTTGTCTTGGCTTTGTCTTTCAATTTGATTCAAATAGATGAAATTTGTTAGAATTTGGATTAGTTCTGGATGGTCTTTCATCCTTATTATATTATGAAATTTGACTTCCTTCATATATTCTTGAATCAACGTACACAAAAATGCAATTTTAATTAGACGTAATGGCTTAGAAAATATTTATTGTGATTACAATACATTTTTCAAAAATTTTCTGTTAAAGATGAGTTTATCTTGTATAAAATTTAGTCTCGGAAATCGATTTCCGACTTATAACAAAGAGTGTAGACTTTTTGTGTTAACATATAAAAACTTCAACATTTTTATGAACTCTTTATTTTTGTATTGGCTTTGTCTTTCAATTTGATTCAAATAGATGAATTTTGTTACAATTTGGATTAGTTCTGGCTGGTCTTTCATCCTTCTTCTATTGTGAAATTTGGCTTCCTTCATATTTTCTTGAATTAACGTACATAGAAATGCAATTTTTACTAGACGTAATTCCTTCGAACATATAATTTGTAATTAAAATACATTTTTCAAACTTTCTCTGTTAAAGATGAGTTTATCTAGTTTACAATATAGTCTCAGAAATCAATTTCCGAATTATAACGAAGTGTGTATACTTTTTGAGTTAACAGTATAAAAAATTCAACATTTTTATGAACTCTTTATTTTTGTCTTGGCTTTGTCTTTCAATTTGATTCAAATAGATGAAATTTGTTAGAATTTGGATTAGTTCTGGCTGGTCTTTCATCCTTCTTATATTGTGAAATTTGACTTCCTTCATATTTTCTTGAATCAACGTACACAGAAATGCAATTTTAATTAGACGTAATGGCTTAGAACATATTTATTGTGATTACAATACATTTTTCAAAAATTTTCTGTTAAAGATGAGTTTATCTTGTATACAATTTAGTCTCAGAAATCGACTTCCGACTTATAACAAAGAGTGTAGAATTTTTTGAGTTAACGTATAAAAAATTCAACATTTTTATGAACTCTTTATTTTTGTATTGCCTTTGTCTTTCAATTTGATTCAAATAGATGAATTTTGTTACAATTTGGATTAGTTCTGGATGGTCTTTCATCCTTCTTCTATTGTGAAATTTGGCTTCCTTCATATTTTCTTGAATTAACGTACATAGAAATGCAGTTTTTACTAGACGTAATTCCTTAGAACATATAATTTGTGATTAAAATACATTCTTCAAACTTTCTGTGTTAAATATGAGTTTATGTAGTTTACAATTTAGTCTCAGAAATCAATTTTCGACTTATACCGAAGTTTGTAGACTTTTTTGAGTTAACGTATATAAAATTCAACATTTTAATGAACTCTTTATTTTTGTGTTGGCTTTGTCTTTCTATTTGATTCAAGATAGATGAAATTTGTTAGGATTTGGATTAGTTCTGCTTGGTCTTTCATCCTTCTTCTATTGTGAAATTTGACTTCCTTCATATATTCTTGAATCAATGTACATAGAAATGCAGTTTTTACTAGACGTATTGCCTTAGATCATATTTATTGTGATTACAATACATTTTTCAAACTTTTTCTGTTAAAGACGAGTTTAACTAGTTTACAATTTAGTCTCAGAAATCGACTTCCGACTTATAACGAAGAGTGTAGACTTTTTGAGTTAACAGTATAAAAAATTCAACATTTTTATGAACTCTTTATTTTTGTCTTGGCTTTGTCTTTCAATTTGATTCAAATAGATGAAATTTGTTAGAATTTGGATTAGTTCTGGCTGGTCTTTCATCCTTCTTATATTATGAAATTTGACTTCCTTCATATTTTCTTGAATCAACGTACACAAAAATGCAATTTTAATTAGACGTAATGGCTTAGAAAATATTTATTGTGATTACAATACATTTTTCAAAATTTTTCTGTTAAAGATGAGTTTATCTTGTATAAAATTTAGTCTCGGAAATCGATTTCCGACTTATAACAAAGTGTGTAGACTTTTTGTGTTAACATATAAAAACTTCAACATTTTTATGAACTCTTTATTTTTGTATTGGCTTTGTCTTTCAATTTGATTCAAATAGATGAATTTTGTTACAATTTGGATTAGTTCTGGCTGGTCTTTCATCCTTCTTCTATTGTGAAATTTGGCTTCCTTCATATTTTCTTGAATTAACGTACATAGAAATGCAATTTTTACTAGACGTAATTCCTTCGAACATATAATTTGTGATTAAAATACATTTTTCAAACTTTCTCTGTTAAATATGAGTTTATCTAATTTATAATTTAGTCTCAGAAATCAATTTTCGACTTATACCGAAGTTTGTAGACTTTTTGAGTTAACAGTATAAAAAATTCAACATTTTTATGAACTCTTTATTTTTGTCTTGGCTTTGTCTTTCAATTTGATTCAAATAGATGAAATTTGTTAGAATTTGGATTAGTTCTGGATGGTCTTTCATCCTTCTTATATTGTGAAATTTGACTTCCTTCATATTTTCTTGAATCAACGTACACAAAAATGCAATTTTAATTAGACGTAATGGCTTAGAAAATATTTATTGTGATTACAATACATTTTTCAAAATTTTTCTGTAAAAGATGAGTTTTTCTTGTATAAAATTTAGTCTCAGAAATCGATTTCCGACTTATAACAAAGAGTGTAGACTTTTTGTGTTAACATATAAAAACTTCAACATTTTTATGAACTCTTTATTTTTGTATTGGCTTTGTCTTTCAATTTGATTCAAATAGATGAATTTTGTTACAATTTGGATTAGTTCGGGCTGGTCTTTCATCCTTCTTCTATTGTGAAATTTGGCTTCCTTCATATTTTCTTGAATTAACGTATATAGAAATGCAATTTTTACTAGACGTAATTCCTTCAAACATATAATTTGTGATTAAAATACATTTTTCAAACTTTCTCTGTTAAATATGATTTTATCTAGTTTATAATTTAGTCTCAGAAATCAATTTTCGACTTATACCGAAGTTTGTAGACTTTTTTGAGTTAACGTATATAAAATTCAACATTTTTATGAACTCTTTATTTTTGTGTTGGCTTTGTCTTTCTATTTGATTCAAGATAGATGAAATTTGTTAGGATTTGGATTAGTTCTGCTTGATATTTCATCCTTCTTCTATTGTGAAATTTGACTTCCTTCATATATTCTTGAAAACGTACATAGAAATGCAATTTTTACTGGACGTACTGCATTAGAACATATTTATTGTGATTACAATACATTTTTACAACTTTTTCTGTTAAAGATGAGTTTATCTAGTTTACAATATAGTCTCAGAAATCAATTTCCGACTTATAACGAAGTGTGTAGAGTTTTTGAGTTAACGTAATCCTAGAACCAAGGAAAACATGAGAGGAGAGAGAAACTCTGGCGAAAACACAAGGGTTTAGAATTTTTTTCACGTAGGTTTCATTGTTCAACACGGATTCAATATGGTAGAAAATAATCCTAGTTCATCACGGATTCAGCAACACCAATCCTTTGCGGACAAGGTAAGGGGAAAACAAACCCTAAAACCAACAGGAATTGATATTACTAGTTTACCTAATCCTACTCTGATTGATGGAGAACCATCCCTTGTTATACCCGCGGATTACTATGAAGAGGGTTGTAAACCCTTTCAACACAGTTTCATTGCACGACTAAACTTCACGGGGCTGAAGTTCTTTGAGGTAAAAACTCTTTTAATATCTCAATGGCAGATTAATCCTAATTCTGTTAGGTTTATGACTATGGGAAAAGGTTTCTTTGTTATTATGCTACAAGATGAGGAAACTAAGGAGAGAATTAGACGTACAAAGTGGTTTCTTCAACAGCATGAACTCAAGTTAATGGATTGGTACCCAGGTTTTGATCCTGATCGTCAAAAAACTTCCCATGCAAACATATGGGTTCACTTTCCTGGTTTACATGCAGAACTATGGACTGAGAAGAACTTGTTATCTATGGGAAAAGTTTTAGGGACTCCTATTGTGGTTGATCAAAGAACCCTAAATCTGGAGTATGGAAACTTTGCTTCAGTTTTGGTAGATGTGGATTTTGCAAAACACATTCCAAGTAGAATTAAGATTACAGCTGGGGGGAGAACGTTTTGGCAATACTTGGATATCCCAAAATCACCTAAATTCTGTATGAAGTGCTGCATAATTGGTCACAATGATGTTGAATGTAGAAGACAATCAAAGAATGATGAGAAAACTTCTAAGGCTGATGCGAAAGGGGAGTGGCAGAATGTGCGTAATAGGAGAAACTGTAAGGGTGATGGAGCTGACGCAACCATGGCTGTTGCTGGTGGTACAAACGCTGTTGCTGTAGGTGTTGTCGCTGCTGTAGGTGGTGTAAACGTTGTTGTTGTAGGTGTTGGCGCTGCTGTAGGTGGTGTAAACGATGGTGCTATTGTGGTTCATGATGTTGTTAATGGTGCTGGTGGTAATGTGGATGATGCTCTTGCTGTAGGGCACGGTGGAGCTGTGGTGAATGGGGTGGTTGAAGCTGGTTTAGTGGAGAGTGCTGGTGGTTTGGAGCAAACTCTTCAGCTAGAGAATGATTTAGCGAATACTGAAGCCAATCTTCATGCAGCGTCTGAAGCTTTTGAGAAGGCTAAGAAGGCGTTAGCATTGCAAAAGAGTTCGGTTATTGGGTTGTCAATGGTTGAAATTGCAACCTCATCTAATTCAACTAAGAGTGGTGAATTGGCAAGAACTAATCACTCTAGTGACAGGAATGAGGCGAGTTCTTCTTTTACGCCGGTTGAGGCTGGTAATAAGTCTTTGCAAGACATGGTGGTTGATAATATTGAGGATATCTCAAGCTACAGAGCTGTTGCTGAAACTTCTATCGTGGTTTCTCCTAATAAGTTCAATGTTTTGAATGATGAGTTGGGTGTGGATAATGATGATGTTGAACACTTTTCTGGAGGGGGTTCAGATGCGGCAGAAAACACTTCTGGAGGTAGTTCGGATGAAGAGTTGACGCCTGAGAAAGCTTCATCAGGTGTTAAGGGTGTTAAGTGGGCGGAAATACCAGTGGATATGCCAAAGAAAAGTAGAAAACCAAGCCGGGTTTTGATTACAAGTTCTAGTTCTTCTCAACAACGTTTTAATGATTCCAAATCAGATTCGGATTCTGAAGTGAATGCTTTGGGAAACCGAGTTAGGAAGGGTGTCTCTCCTGTTTTACAAAGTAGGATTCCTAGCAGGATTCCACATGTTATTCATAATAAAAAGAAGAGTGTTTCCTGATGAGAGTTCTATATTGGAATATTAATGGGGTGGCGAAGGTGGAAGCGGGTAGTAAGTTACGTAAATTGGTGCATGAATACAAACCGGTAGTACTTTGTATTGCTGAGCCTAAGATTCGTTGCACTGACAATGTAATGATAAGGTTAAATTTGGCTGGTTATAATAAAAAGGTAATTCATAATTCTACTTCTAGTTCTTTGGGTAATTTGTGGATTCTTTGGGATGATTGTATTGAGGAGCCGGTGGTGATTAATATGTCTAGACATGCCATTACGGTTAAAACTGAGGGGGTTCTTATCTCTTTTGTTCATGCTAGTTATATTCAAGTTTTTCGTAGGAGGCTTTGGAGTCAACTTGAAGCGGTTGACGTAACTACTCCTTAGTTGGTTATGGGTGATTTCAATTGTGTTCTTCGTCAAGATGAAAAGAAAGGGGGTAGGACAACTCGTCTCTCTTGTATTAATGAGTTTTCTGATTGGATGGAGGATAATAACTTGTTTGAAGCAGATTCGTTGGGGTCTAAGTTTACTTGGACCAATGGTCAGACTGGTGTTGGTAGAATTATTAGTAAGTTGGATCGTGCTATTATTAATGAACCTTGGCTGTCTAAGTTTTCGAATTGGCGGTGTAAAGCTCTTCCTATGGAAGTTTCTGACCATTCGACTCTTATTGGTTTTCCTTTTTGTGATCCTAGGCCTAGACGTGCTCCTTTTCGTATACAGAAGATGTGGTTTTCTCATCCGGATTTTTTGAAGATGGTGGAGTTATCTTGGATGGCGCCGGTGTATGGTAATCATGGTTTTATCTTTCCTTTCAAATTGAAGCGGTTGAAGGAGGAAATTAAGTTATGGAATCAAATGGTTTTGGGTAATGTCAATGCTAGACTAAAGCAAGCAACACTTAAGTTTGAGGTAGCTAGTAGAAATTCTGATGAAGATCCGTTTGATGTTTCAAAACTTAATAATATGAAGGATGCTCTTGTTGAGGTTCAAGATATTCAAAGGCAGCAGCATATAATGTTAAAGCAAAAATCTAGAAATCAGTGGTTGTTGGAGGGTTCTAGTAACACTTCTTTCTTTCACAACTCTATTAAAATTCGTAGAAGTGCTAATACAATCTCGGAGCTTGTTGCTGAAGATGGGAGTACTATTACTGATCCGGTTCATCTTAGTGCTCATGTGGTTTCTTACTATCAGGCTAAATTCAATGGTGAGGATGGTCAGGTAAGTGAAACTCTTTTTGATTATGATCATGATTCTATTAGTGTGGAAGAGTCGCATATGTTGGATGCTATTCCTACTTGTGATGAGATTAAACAGGCGGTTTTTGATTTGGGAGCTGATAGTGCGCCAGGTCCAGATGGTTTCTCGGGGTGTTTTTATAGACATTGTTGGGAGATTATTCAAAGGGATCTGTTTTTAGCGGTTACTTATTGCTGGTCTTCTAAAACCGTTCCTAATGGGGTTAATTCTAGTCTTATTTTTTTGCTTGCAAAGGTTAGGGGAGCTACTAGGTTGAAGAACTTTAGACCGATTGGTTTAAGTAATTTCTTTCTTAAGATTTTTACTAAAATCTTGGCTACTAGGCTTGGTAGGGTGTTGGGAAAGTTGGTGTCTGAAGAGCAAGTGGCTTTCATGAAGGGAAGGAATATCCATGAGAATATTAGTTTAGCTTCTGAGATGGTGAATGAATTGCACATCAAAAGGAAGGATGGTAATTTGGGTTTGAAGCTTGATATCTCTCAGGCTTTTGATACGGTGAGCTGGTCTTTTGTTCTTGAGGTTTTTAGAAGGTATGGTTTTTCTGAAGATTGGTGCTCTTGGATTTGGAAAATTCTGGATTCGGCGCGTATTTCTATTCTTCTTAATGGTATTCCGGAGGGTTATTTCAAGATTAATAGGGGTTTACGGCAGGGGGATCCTCTATCTCCTCTTATTTTTGTGTTTGATTGAGGATGTGCTTAGCCGCAACATCACTAAACTCTTTCAGAATAAGGATATGTCTTATATGGTAAAACGTAAGGGTATTGCTCCTACTCATTTATTTTTTGCTGATGATATTATGATTTTTTGCAAGGGAAATATGAAGAGTGTGAAGAATCTGGTGAAACTTTTGGAGAATTACCAACAAGCTTCTGGTCAGAGGGTTTGTAGGGAGAAGAGCAAGATCTACTTCGGTGGTGGGACTTTGAGTAGGCGCCAGACCATTGCAACTTTCTTAGGTATGGCAATTTCTAACTTTCCTGATAGATATTTGGGAGTTAAGGTGATGCCGGGGATGGTTAAGTATAGTCACATCAGCAACGTTGTTGATAAGTGGAGGGATCAACTTTCGGTTCTGAAAGGTAAGATGTTATCTTTTCAATATAGGGTTGTGCTTGTTAAGAATGTTCTTTCGAGTTATTCTATTCATAATATGGCTGTGTACAAATGGCCGGTAAAATTCACTCTTCAATGTGAGCGTGTGATTCGTAATTTTCTGTGGTCGGGTGATTCTAATCTTTCTAGAGCTTTTGTAGTTGGTTTTGATAAGATTTGTAGTCCTTTAAAGGAAGGTGGTCTTGGGATCACTAGCCTAAGGACTATGAATAAAGCTTTGCTGATGAAATTGTGGTGGGCTATAAAATCTTCTCGAAAGAGGTGGGCGAGGTTTTTGGAAGCCAAATTCACTTGTAGGGATGGTCGTATTAAGATGGCAGGGGTGAAATCTTCTATTCTTCCTGGTCTTCGTTGGGTTCATAAGGAGATGGTGGAAAACACGAAGTGTTTTATTGGTGACGGTAGGGATACTTCTTTATTCTTTGATATATGGTATGGAAATACAACCTTAGCTAGTGTTTTAAATCGCATGGATTTAGACAGATCAGCTCGTGTTTGTGATATCATTGTGCAAGGTGATTGGCAGATTCATGGAGTTCATTCGCAACTCCTTTTAAGTGCTGGTGTGGTGCAACAGGATTTACCAAAAATTCATATGGGAGTGGATAGGCGTTATTGGATGCCTGATTTACAAGGTAAATTTTCTGTCAAGTCAGCTAGGGAATTGATTAGGAAGAAATATCCTATTTTGAAGGAGGCGGGGTTGTTATGGAAGAGGGTGGTGCATCCTTCATTGGCGGCTCAGAACTGGAAGTTTATTCGTGGTGCGTGTGCTACTCTTGATAAGGTACGTAGCAGATTTAAAATTCAACTTGCATCTAAATGTAGTGTGTGTCAGATTGAGGAGGAGTCTCTCCAACATATTCTTTGGAGCTGTAATTTTGCGCGTCAAGCTTGGGAGTGGATTGAAGGTATTTTCAAAATTAAACCTAATTATGATATCATTACTTCTTACCAAAAGGCAAAAAATCATAGTGGTATTGTTAAGGATTTGTGGTTGGTAGTGAATTTGGTTGTGCGATCAGAATTATGGTTCACTAGGAATAAAAAAGTGTATGAAAAGAAGAAACCTTGTTGGTCTTTATTTCAAAAACGTGTTTTTAGTCTGATGCAAGATTATTCAGTTCGTATGAAGAGTTATATGCATAATTCTATGGATGACTTGAGAATTCTAGATTTCTTTAGGGTTCGGCATAGAAAGGTGAAGTTTATTGAACCCAAGGAGTGTTTTTGGTTTCCTCCTAATGATAATGAATTGCTTTTGTGCACGGATGGCGCATCAAGAGGTAATCCTGGGGTGGCGGGAGCTGGTGCTGTTGCAAGGAATGCAAATTGTGAAGTGGTAGGTGCAATGTGTATTGGTTTGGGAGTTACTTCTAATTATTTGGCTGAATTGTATGGTATTATTGTGGGTATGGAGTGGGCAGTTCAGTGGGGTTATACGTGCATTGTTATTAGATCAGATTCTACAAGTGTGTTGAGGGCTTTAGAAGAAGATAACGTTCCTTGGTTTGCTAGGCAAAGATGGATGGAAGTTAAAGGTTTATATGGTTCAATTCGTTTTGAGCATTCTTTTAGAGAGGCAAATTTTGCAGCTGATACAATGGCAAAGCGTGGTTGTTTATTAGAGGACGGGGTTGGTTTTCACTTTGAAGGTCGACCAGTTTTTTTAAGTTCTATTGAGTTTCCAAATGTAATTTATTATCGTTTAAAATAGGTTTTAGGAGTTTTTTAGGGGTTTCTCTGATCCCTTTTCTCCTTCACCTATCTTGTAAATATCTTTTTATATCAATATATTTGACTTAGCAAAAAAAAAAAAGTGAAATTTGACTTCCTTCATATTTTCTTGAATCAACGTACATAGAAATGCAATTTTTACTAGACGTATTGCCTTAGAACATATTAATTGTAATTACAATACATTTTTCAAACTTTTTCTGTTAAAGATGAGTTTATCTAGTTTACAATTTAGTCTCAGAAATCAATTTCCGACTTATAACGAAATGTGTAGACTTTTTTGAGTTAACGTATATAAAATTTCTACATTTTTATGAACTCTTTCTTTTTGTGTTGGCTTTGTCTTTCTATCTGATTCAAGTTAGATGAAATTTGTTAAGATTTGGATTTGTTTTGCATGGTCTTTCATCCTTCTTCTATTGTGAAATTTTACTTCCTTCATATTTTCTTGAATCAACGTACATAGAAATGCAATTTTTACTAGACGTATTGCCTTAGAACATATTAATTGTAATTACAATACATTTTTCAAACTTTTTCTGTTAAAGATGAGTCTATCTAGTTTACAATTTAGTCTCATAAATCAATTTCCGACTTATAACGAAATGTGTAGACTTTTTTGAGTTAACGTATATAAAATTCAAAATTTTTATGAACTCTTTCTTTTTGTGTTGGCTTTGTCTTTCTATTTGATTCAAGATAAATGAAATTTGTTGGGATTTGGATTAGTTCTGCATGGTCTTTCATCCTTCTTCTATTGTGAAATTTGACTTGCTTCATATTTTCTTGAATCAACGTACATAGAAATGCAATTTTTACTAGACGTATTGCCTTAGAACATATTGATTGTAATTACAATACATTTTTCAAACTTTTTCTGTTAAAGATGAGTTTATCTAGTTTACAATTTAGTCTCAGAAATCAATTTCCGACTTATAACGAAGTGTGTAGACTTTTTTGAGTTAACGTATATTAAATTCAACATTTTTATGAACTCTTTCTTTTTGTGTTGGATTTGTCTTTCTATTTGATTCAAGATAGATGAAATTTGTTAGGATTTGGATTAGTTCTGCATGGTCTTTCATCCTTCTTCTATTGTGAAATTCGACTTCCTTCATATTTTCTTGAATCAACGTACATAGAAATGAAGGATGCTCTTGTTGAGGTTCAAGATATTCAAAGGCAGCAGCATATAATGTTAAAGCAAAAATCTAGAAATCGGTGGTTGTTGGAGGGTTCTAGTAACACTTCTTTCTTTCACAACTCTATTAAAATTCGTAGAAGTGCTAATACAATCTCGGAGCTTGTTGCTGAAGATGGGAGTACTATTACTGATCCGGTTCATCTTAGTGCTCATGTGGTTTCTTACTATCAGGCTAAATTCAATGGTGAGGATGGTCAGGTAAGTGAAACTCTTTTTGATTATGATCATGATTCTATTACTGTGGAAGAGTCGCATATGTTGGATGCTATTCCTACTTGTGATGAGATTAAACAGGCGGTTTTTGATTTGGGAGCTGATAGTGCGCCAGGTCCAGATGGTTTCTCGGGGTGTTTTTATAGACATTGTTGGGAGATTATTCAAAGGGATCTGATTTTAGCGGTTACTTATTGCTGGTCTTCTAAAACCGTTCCTAATGGGGTTAATTCTAGTCTTATTCTTTTGCTTGCAAAGGTTAGGGGAGCTGCTAGGTTGAAGAACTTTAGGCTGATTGGTTTAAGTAATTTCTTTTTTAAGATTTTTACTAAAATTTTGGCTACTAGGCTTGGTAGGGTGTTGGGAAAGTTGGTGTCTGAAGAGCAAGTGGCTTTCATGAAGGGAAGGAATATCCATGAGAATATTAGTTTAGCTTCTGAGATGGTGAATGAATTGCACATCAAAAGGAAGGATGGTAATTTGGGTTTGAAGCTTGATATCTCTCAGGCTTTTGATACGGTGAGCTGGTCTTTTGTTCTTGAGGTTTTTAGAAGGTATGGTTTTTCTGAAGATTGGTGCTCTTGGATTTGGAAAATTCTGGATTCGGCGCGTATTTCTATTCTTCTTAATGGTAGTCCGGAGGGTTATTTCAAGATTAATAGGGGTTTACGGCAGGGGGATCCTCTATCTCCTCTTATTTTTGTTTTGATTGAGGATGTGCTTAGCCGCAACATCACTAAACTCTTTCAGAATAAGGATATGTCTTATATGGTAAAATGTAAGGGTATTGCTCCTACTCATTTATTTTTTGCTGATGATATTATGATTTTTTGCAAGGGAAATATGAAGAGTGTGAAGAATCTGGTGAAACTTTTGGAGAATTACCAACAAGCTTCTGGTCAGAGGGTTTGTAGGGAGAAGAGCAAGATCTACTTCGGTGGTGGGACTTTGAGTAGGCGCCAGACCATTGCAACTTTCTTAGGTATGGCAATTTCTAACTTTCTAGATAGATATTTGGGAGTTAAGGTGATGCCGGGGATGGTTAAGTATAGTCACATCAGCAACGTTGTTGATAAGTTGAGGGATCAACTTTCGGTTCTGAAAGGTAAGATGTTATCTTTTCAAGATAGGGTTGTGCTTGTTAAGAATGTTCTTTCGAGTTATTCTATTCATAACATGGTTGTGTACAAATGGCCGGTAAAATTCACTCTTCAATGTGAGCGTGTGATTCGTAATTTTCTGTGGTCGGGTGATTCTAATCTTTCTAGAGCTTTTGTAGTTGGTTTTGATAA
>NW_020649082.1:913854-928770 GCF_003573695.1 Papaver somniferum
TTAAAGGAAGGTGGTCTTGGGATCACTAGCCTAAGGACTATGAATAAAGCTTTGCTGATGAAATTGTGGTGGGCTATAAAATCTTCTCGAAAGAGGTGGGCGAGGTTTTTGGAAGCCAAATTCACTTGTAGGGATGGTCGTATTAAGATGGCAGGGGTGAAATCTTCTATTCTTCCTGGTCTTCGTTGGGTTCATAAGGAGATGGTGGACAACACGAAGTGTTTTATTGGTGACGGTAGGGATACTTCTTTATTCTTTGATATATGGTATGGAAATACAACCTTAGCTAGTGTTTTAAAACGCATGGATTTAGACAGATCAGCTCGTGTTTGTGATATTATTGTGCAAGGTGATTGGAAGATTCATGGAGTTCATTCGCAACTCCTTTTAAGTGCTGGTGTGGTGCAACAGGATTTATCAAAAATTCATATGGGAGTGGATAGGCGTTTTTGGATGCCTAATTTACAAGGTAAATTTTCTGTCAAGTCAGCTAGGGAATTGATTAGGAAGAAATATCCTATTTTGAAGGAGGCGGGGTTGTTATGGAAGAGGGTGGTGCATCCTTCATTGGCGGCTCAGAACTGGAAGTTTATTCGTGGTGCGTGTGCTACTCTTGATAAGGTACGTAGCAGATTTAAAATTCAACTTGCATCTAAATGTAGTGTGTGTCAGATTGAGGAGGAGTCTCTCCAACATATTCTTTGGAGCTGTAATTTTGCGCGTCAAGCTTGGGAGTGGATTGAAGGTATTTTCAAAATTAAACCTAATTATGATATCATTACTTCTTACCAAAAGGCAAAAAATCATAGTGGTATTGTTAAGGATTTGTGGTTGGTAGTGAATTTGGTTGTGCGTTCAGAATTATGGTTCACTAGGAACAAAAAAGTGTATGAAAAGAAGAACCCTTGTTGGTCTTTATTTCAAAAACGTGTTTTTAGTTTGATGCAAGATTATTCAGTTCGTATGAAGAGTTATATGCATAATTCTATGGATGACTTGAGAATTCTGGAGTTTTTAGGGTTCGGCATAGAAAGGTGAAGTTTACTGATCCCAAGGAGTGTTTTTGGTTTCCACCTAATGATAATGAATTTCTTTTGTGCACGGATGGCGCCTCAAGAGGTAATCCTGGGGTGGCGGGAGCTGGTGTTGTTGCAAGGAATGCACATTGTGAAGTGGTAGGTGCAATGTGTATTGGTTTGGGAGTTACTTCTAATTATTTGGCTGAATTGTATGGTATTATTGTGGGTATGGAGTGGGCAGTTCAGTAGGGATATGCTTGCATTGTTATTAGATCAGATTCTACAAGTGTGTTGAAGGCTTTGGAAGAAGATAACGTTCCTTGGTTTGCTAGGCAAAGATGGATGGAAGTTAAAGGTTTATATGGTTCAATTCGTTTTGAACATTCTTTTAGAGAGGCAAATTTTGCAGCTGATGCAATGGCAAAGCGTGGTTGTTTACTAGAGGACGGGGTTGGTTTTCACTTTGAAGGTCGACCAGTTTTTTTAAGTTCTATTGAGTTTCCAAATGTAATTTATTATCGTTTTAAATAGGTTTTAGGAGTTTTTTAGGGGTTTCTCTGATCCCTTTTCTCCTTCACCTATCTTGTAAATATCTTTTTTATCAATATATTTTCTTGACTTAGCAAAAAAAAAAAAAAAGAGGATAGATAAATTTGAGGTAAACTAGATAAACTCATCTTTAACAGGACGTAGAGAACATGAGAGGAGAGAGAAACTCTGGCGAAAACACAAGGGTTTAGAATTTTTTTCACGTAGGTTTCATTGTTCAACACGGATTCAATATGGTAGAAAACAATCCTAGTTCATCACGGATTCAGCAACACCAATCCTTTGCGGACAAGGTAAGGGGAAAACAAACCCTAAAACCAACAGGAATTGATATTACTAGTTTACCTAATCCTACTCTGATTGATGGAGAACCATCCCTTGTTATACCCGCGGATTACTATGAAGAGGGTTGTAAACCCTTTCAACACAGTTTCATTGCATGACTAAACTTCACGGGGCTGAAGTTCTTTGAGGTAAAAACTCTTTTAATATCTCAATGGCAGATTAATCCTAATTCTGTTAGGTTTATGACTATGGGAAAAGGTTTCTTTGTTATTATGCTACAAGATGAGGAAACTAAGGAGAGAATTAGACGTACAAAGTGGTTTGTTCAACAGCATGAACTCAAGTTAATGGATTGGTACCCAGGTTTTGATCCTGATCGTCAAAAAACTTCCATGCAAACGTATGGGTTCACTTTCCTGGTTTACATGCAGAACTATGGACTGAGAAGAACTTGTTATCTATGGGAAAAGTTTTAGGGACTCCTATTGTGGTTGATCAAAGAACCCTAAATCTGGAGTATGGAAACTTTGCTTCAGTTTTGGTAGATGTGGATTTTGCAAAACACATTCCAAGTAGAATTAAGATTACAGCTGGGGGGAGAACGTTTTGGCAATACTTGGATATCCCAAAATCACCTAAATTCTGTATGAAGTGCTGCATAATTGGTCACAATGATGTTGAATGTAGAAGACAATCAAAGAATGATGAGAAAACTTCTAAGGCTGATGCGAAAGGGGAGTGGCAGAATGTGCGTAATAGGAGAAACCGTAAGGGTGATGGAGCTGACGCAACCGTGGCTGTTGTTGGTGGTACAAACGCTGTTGCTGTAGGTGTTGGCGCTGCTGTAGGTGGTGTAAACGCTGTTGCTGTAGGTGTTGGCGCTGTTGTAGGTGGTGTAAACGATGGTGCTATTGTGGTTCATGATGTTGTTAATGGTGCTGGTGGTAATGTGGATGATGCTCTTGCTGTAGGGCACGGTGGAGCTGTGGTGAATGAGGTGGTTGAAGCTGGTTTAGTGGAGAGTGCTGGTGGTTTGGAGCAAACTCTTCAGCTAGAGAATGATTTAGCAAATACTGAAGCCAATCTTCATGCAGCGTCTGAAGCTTTTGAGAAGGCTAAGAAGGCGTTAGCATTGCAAAAGAGTTCGGTTATTGGGTTGTCAATGGTTGAAATTGCAACCTCATCTAAGTCAACTAAGAGTGGTGAATCGGCAAAAACTAATCACTCTAGTGACAGGAATGAGGCGAGTTCTTCTTTTACGCCGGTTGAGGCTGGTAATAATTCTTTGCAATTGAGGCTGGTAATAAGTCTTTGCAAGACATGGTGGTTGATAATATTGAGGATATCTCAAGCTACAGAGCTGTTGCTGAAACTTCTATCGTGGTTTCTCCTAATAAGTTCTATGTTTTGAATGATGAGTTGGGTGTGGATAATGATGATGTTGAACACTTTTCTGGAGGGGGTTCAGATGCGGCAGAAAACACTTCTGGAGGTAGTTCGGATGAAGAGTTGACGCCTGAGAAAGCTTCATCAGGTGTTAAGGGTGTTAAGTGGGCGGAAATACCAGTGGATATGCCAAAGAAAAGTAGAAAACCAAGCCGGGTTTTGATAACAAGCTCTAGTTCTTCTCAACAACGTTTTAATGATTCCAAATCAGATTCGGATTCTGAAGTGAATGCTTTGGGAAGCCGAGTTAGGAAGGGTGTCTCTCCTGTTTTACAAAGTAGGATTCCTAGCAGGATTCCACAAGCTATTTATAATAAAAAGAAGAGTGTTTCCTGATGAGAGTTCTATATTGGAATATTAATGGGGTGGCGAAGGTGGAAGCGGGTAGTAAGTTACGTAAATTGGTGCATGAATACAAACCGGTAGTACTTTGTATTGCTGAGCCTAAGATTCGTTGCACTGACAATGTAATGATAAGGTTAAATTTGGCTGGTTATAATAAAAAGGTAATTCATAATTCTACTTCTAGTTCTTTGGGTAATTTGTGGATTCTTTGGGATGATTGTATTGAGGAGCCGGTGGTGATTAATATGTCTAGACAGGCTATTACGGTTAAAACTGAGGGGGTTCTTATCTCTTTTGTTCATGCTAGTTATATTCAAGTTTTTCGTAGGAGGCTTTGGAGTCAACTTGAAGCGGTTGACGTAACTACTCCTTGGTTGGTTATGGGTGATTTCAATTGTGTTCTTCGTCAAGATGAAAAGAAAGGGGGTAGGACAACTCGTCTCTCTTGTATTAATGAGTTTTCTGATTGGATGGAGGATAATAACTTGTTTGAAGCAGATTCGTTGGGGTCTAAGTTTACTTGGACCAATGGTCAGACTGGTGTTGGAAGAATTATTAGTAAGTTGGATCGTTCTATTATTAATGAACCTTGGCTGTCTAAGTTTTCGAATTGGCGGTGTAAAGCTCTTCCAAGGGAAGTTTCTGACCATTCGAATCTTATTGGTTTTCCTTTTTGTGATCCTAGGCCTAGACGTGCTCCTTTTCGTATACAGAAGATGTGGTTTTCTCATCCGGATTTTTTGAAGATGGTGGAGTTATCTTGGATGGCGCCGGTGTATGGTAATCATGGTTTTATCTTTCCTTTCAAATTGAAGCGGTTGAAGGAGGCAATTAAGTTATGGAATCAAATGGTTTTTGGTAATGTCAATGCTAGACTAAAGCAAGCAACGCTTAAGTTTGAGGTAGCTAGTAGAAATTCTGATGAAGATCCCTTTGATGTTTCAAAACTTAACAATATGAATGATTCTCTTGTTGAAGTTCAAGATATTCAAAGGCAGCAGCATATAATGTTAAAGCAAAAATCTAGAAATCAGTGGTTGTTGGAGGGTTCTAGTAACACTTCTTTCTTTCACAACTCTATTAAAATTAGTAGAAGTGCTAATACAATCTCGGAGCTTGTTGCTGAAGATGGGAGTACTATTACTGATCCGGTTCATCTTAGTGCTCATGTGGTTTCTTACTATCAGGCTAAATTCAATGGTGAGGATGGTCAGGTAAGTGAAACTCTTTTTGATTATGATTCTATTACTGTGGAAGAGTCGCATATGTTGGATGCTATTCCTACTTGTGATGAGATTAAACAGGTGGTTTTTGATTTGGGAGCTGATAGTGCGCCAGGTCCATATGGTTTCTCGGGGTGTTTTTATAGACATTGTTGGGAGATTATTCAAAGGGATCTGATTTTAGCGGTTACTTATTGCTAGTCTTCTAAAACCGTTCCTAATGGGGTTAATTCTAGTCTTATTCTTTTGCTTGCAAAGGTTAGGGGAGCTGCTAGGTTGAAGAAATTTAGGCCGATTGGTTTAAGTAATTTCTTTTTTAAGATTTTTACTAAAATTTTGGCTACTAGGCTTGGTAGGGTGTTGGGAAAGTTGGTGTCTGAAGAGCAAGTGGCTTTCATGAAGGGAAGGAATATCCATGAGAATATTAGTTTAGCTTCTGAGATGGTGAATGAATTGCACATCAAAAGGAAGGATGGTAATTTGGGTTTGAAGCTTGATATCTCTCAGGATTTTGATACGGTGAGCTGGTCTTTTGTTCTTGAGGTTTTTAGAAGGTATGGTTTTTCTGAAGATTGGTGCTCTTGGATTTGGAAAATTCTGGATTCGGCGCGTATTTCTATTCTTCTTAATGGTAGTCCGGAGGGTTATTTCAAGATTAATAGGGGTTTACGGCAGGGGGATCCTCTATCTCCTCTTATTTTTGTGTTTGATTGAGGATGTGCTTAGCCGCAACATCACTAAACTCTTTCAGAATAAGGATATGTCTTATATGGTAAAACGTAAGGGTATTGCTCCTACTCATTTATTTTTTGCTGATGATATTATGATTTTTTGCAAGGGAAATATGAAGAGTGTGAAGAATCTGGTGAAACTTTTGGAGAATTACCAACAAGCTTCTTGTCAGAGGGTTTGTAGGGAGAAGAGCAAGATCTACTTCGGTGGTGGGACTTTGAGTAGGCGCCAGACCATTGCAACTTTCTCAGGTATGGCAATTTCTAACTTTCCTGATAGATATTTGGGAGTTAAGGTGATGTCGGGGATGGTTAAGTATAGTCACATCAGCAACGTTGTTGATAAGTTGAGGGATCAACTTTCGGTTCTAAAAGGTAAGATGTTATCTTTTCAAGATAGGGTTGTGCTTGTTAAGAATGTTCTTTCGAGTTATTCTATTCATAACATGGCTGTGTACAAATGGCCGGTAAAATTCACTCTTCAATGTGAGCGTGTGATTCGTAATTTTCTGTGGTCGGGTGATTCTAATCTTTCTAGAGCTTTTGTAGTTGGTTTTGATAAGATTTGTAGTCCTTTAAAGGAAGGTGGTCTTGGGATCACTAGCCTAAGGACTATGAATAAAGCTTTGCTGATGAAATTGTGGTGGGCTATAAAATCTTCTCGAAAGAGGTGGGCGAGGTTTTTGGAAGCCAAATTCACTTGTAGGGATGGTCGTATTAAGATGGCAGGGGTGAAATCTTCTATTCTTCCTGGTCTTCGTTGGGTTCATAAGGAGATGGTGGACAACACGAAGTGTTTTATTGGTGACGGTAGGGATACTTCTTTATTCTTTGATATATGGTATGGAAATACAACCTTAGCTAGTGTTTTAAAACGCATGGATTTAGACAGATCAGCTCGTGTTTGTGATATTATTGTGCAAGGTGATTGGAAGATTCATGGAGTTCATTCGCAACTCCTTTTAAGTGCTGGTGTGGTGCAACAGGATTTATCAAAAATTCATATGGGAGTGGATAGGCGTTTTTGGATGCCTGATTTACAAGGTAAATTTTCTGTCAAGTCAGCTAGGGAATTGATTAGGAAGAAATATCCTATTTTGAAGGAGGCGGGGTTGTTATGGAAGAGGGTGGTGCATCCTTCATTGGCGGCTCAGAACTGGAAGTTTATTCGTGGTGCGTGTGCTACTCTTGATAAGGTACGTAGCAGATTTAAAATTCAACTTGCATCTAAATGTAGTGTGTGTCAGATTGAGGAGGAGTCTCTCCAACATATTCTTTGGAGCTGTAATTTTGCGCGTCAAGCTTGGGAGTGGATTGAAGGTATTTTCAAAATTAAACCTAATTATGATATCATTACTTCTTACCAAAAGGCAAAAAATCATAGTGGTATTGTTAAGGATTTGTGGTTGGTAGTGAATTTGGTTGTGCGTTCAGAATTATGGTTCACTAGGAACAAAAAAGTGTATGAAAAGAAGAACCCTTGTTGGTCTTTATTTCAAAAACGTGTTTTTAGTTTAATGCAAGATTATTCAGTTCGTATGAAGAGTTATATGCATAATTCTATGGATGACTTGAGAATTCTGGAGTTTTTAGGGTTCGGCATAGAAAGGTGAAGTTTACTGATCCCAAGGAGTGTTTTTGGTTTCCACCTAATGATAATGAATTTCTTTTGTGCACGGATGGCGCCTCAAGAGGTAATCCTGGGGTGGCGGGAGCTGGTGTTGTTGCAAGGAATGCACATTGTGAAGTGGTAGGTGCAATGTGTATTGGTTTGGGAGTTACTTCTAATTATTTGGCTGAATTGTATGGTATTATTGTGGGTATGGAGTGGGCAGTTCAGTAGGGATATGCTTGCATTGTTATTAGATCAGATTCTACAAGTGTGTTGAAGGCTTTGGAAGAAGATAACGTTCCTTGGTTTGCTAGGCAAAGATGGATGGAAGTTAAAGGTTTATATGGTTCAATTCGTTTTGAACATTCTTTTAGAGAGCTGGTGTTGTTGCAAGGAATGCACATTGTGAAGTGGTTTGTGATTATAATTTGTGATTAAAATACATTTTTGAAACTTTTTCGGTTAAAGATGAGTTTATCTAGTTTACAATTTAGTCTCAGAAATCAATTTTCGACTTATACCGAAGTTTGTAGACTTTTTTGAGTTAACGTATATAAAATTCAACATTTTTATGAACTCTTTCTTTTTTTGTTGGCTTTGTCTTTCTATTTGATTCAATATAGATGAAATTTGTTAAGATTTGGATTAGTTCTGCTTGGTCTTTCATCCTTCTTCTATTGTGAAATTTGACTTCCTTCATATATTCATGAATCAACGTACATAGAAATGCAATTTTTACTAGACGTACTTCCTTAGAACATATTTATTGTGATTACAATACATTTTTCAAACTTTTTCTGTTAAAGATAAGTTTAACTAGTTTACAATTTAGTCTCAAAAATCAACTTCCGACTTATAACGAAGAGTGTAGACTTTTTTGAGTTAACGTATAAAAAATTTAACATTTTTATGAACTCTTTATTTTTGTCTTGGCTTTGTCTTTCAAATGATTCAAATAGATGAAATTTGTTAGAATTTGGATTAGTTCTTGCTGGTCTTTCATCCTTCTTATATTGTGAAATTTGACTTCCTTCATATATTCTTGAATCAACGTACATAGAAATGCAATTTTTACTAGACGTACTGCATTAGAACATATTTATTGTGATTACAATACATTTTTCAAACTTTTTCTGTTAAAGATAAGTTTATCTAGTTTACAATATAGTCTCATAAATCAATTTCCGACTTATAACGAAGTGTGTAGATTTTTTGAGTTAACGTATATAAAATTCAACATTTTTATGAACACTTTATTTTTGTATTGGCTTTGTCTTTCAATGTGATTCAAATAGATGAATTTTGTTACAGTTTGGATTAGTTCTGGCTGGTCTTTCATCCTTCTTCTATTGTGAAATTTGGATTCCTTCATATTTTCTTGAATTAACGTACATAGAAATGCAATTTTTACCAGACGTAATTCCTTAGAACATATAATTTGTGATTCAAATACATTTTCAAACTTTTTCTATTAAAGATGAGTTTTTCTAGTTTATAATTTAGTCTCAGAAATCAATTTTCGACTTATACCGAAGTTTGTAGACTTTTTTGAGTTAACGTATATAAAATTCAACATTTTTATGAACTCTTTCTTTTTGTGTTGGCTTTGTCTTTCTATTTGATTCAAGATAGATGAAATTTGTTAGGATTTGGATTTGTTCTGCTTGGTCTTTCACCCTTCTTCTATTGTGAAATTTGACTTCCTTCATATATTCTTGAATCAACATACATAGAAATGCAATTTTTACTAGACGTACTGCCTTAGAACCTATTTATTGTGATTACAATACATTTTTCAAACTTTTTCTGTTAAAGATGAGTTTAACTAGTTTACAATTTAGTCTCAGAAATCGACTTCCGACTTATAACGAAGAGTGTAGACTTTTTTGAGTTAACAGTATAAAAAATTCAACATTTTTATGAACTCTTTATTTTTGTCTTGGCTTTGTCTTTCAATTTGATTCAAATAGATGAAATTTGTTAGAATTTGGATTAGTTCTGGCTGGTCTTTCATCCTTCTTATATTGTGAAATTTGATTTCCTTCATATTTTCTTTAATCAACGTACACAGAAATGCAATTTTTACTAGACGTAATGGCTTAGAACATATTTATTGTGATTACAATACATTTTTTAAACTTTTTCATTAAAGATGAGTTTATCTTGTTTACAATTTAGTCTCAGAAATCAACTTCCGACTTATAACAAAGAGTATAGACTTTTTTGAGTTAACATATAAAAACTTCAATATTTTTATGAACTCTTTATTTTTGTATTGGCTTTGTCTTTCAATTTGATTCAAATAGATGAATTTTGTTACAATTTGGATTAGTTCTGGCTGGTCTTTCATCCTTCTTCTATTGTGAAATTTGGCTTCCTTCATATTTTCTTGAATTAACGTACATAGAAATGCAATTTTTACTAGACGTAATTCCTTAAAACATATAATTTGTGATTAAGATACATTTTTGAAACTTTTTTCGGTTAAAGATGAGTTTATCTAGTTTACAATTTAGTCTGAGAAATCAATTTTCAACTTATACCGAAGTTTGTAGACTTTTTTGAGTTAACGTATATAAAATTCAACATTTTATGAACTCTTTCTTTTTGTGTTGGCTTTGTCTTTCTATTTGATTCAATATAGATGAAATTTGTTAGGATTTGGATTAGTTCTGCTTGGTCTTTCATCCTTCTTCTATTGTGAAATTTGACTTCCTTCATATATTCTTGAATCAACATACATAGAAATGCAATTTTTACTAGACGTACTGCCTTAGAATATATTTATTGTGATTACAATACATTTTTCAAACTTTTTCTGTTAAAGATGAGTTTAACTAGTTTACAATTTAGTCGCAAAAATCAACTTCCGACTTATAACGAAGAGTGTAGACTTTTTTGAGTTAACGTACAAAATATACAACATTTTTATGAACTCTTTATTTTTGTCTTGGCTTTGTCTTTCAAATGATTCAAATAGATGAAATTTGTTAGAATTTGGATTAGTTCTGGCTGGTCTTTCATAATTCTTATATTGTGAAATTTGACTTCCTTCATATTTTCTTGAATCAACGTACACAGAAATGCAATTTTTACTAGACGTAATGGCTTAGAACATATTTATTGTGATTACAATACATTTTTCAAACTTTTTTTATTAAAGATGAGTTTATCTTGTTTACAATTTAGTCTCAGAAATCAACTTCCGACTTATAATAAAGAGTATAGACTTTTTTGAGTTAACATATAAAAACTTCAATATTTTTATAAACTCTTTAATTTTGTATTGGCTTTGTCTTTCAATTTGATTCAAATAGATGAATTTTGTTACAATTTGGATTAGTTCTAGCTGGTCTTTCATCCTTCTTCTATTGTGAAATTTGGCTTCCTTCATATTTTCTTGAATTAACGTACATAGAAATGCAATTTTTACTAGAACATATAATTTGTGATTAAAATACATTTTTGAAACTTTTTCGGTTAAAGATGAGTTTATCTAGTTTACAATTTAGTCTCAGAAATCAATTTTCGACTTATACCGAAGTTTGTAGACTTTTTTGAGTTAACGTATATAAAATTCAACATTTTTATGAACTCTTTCTTTTTTTGTTGGCTTTGTCTTTCTATTTGATTCAATATAGATGAAATTTTTTAAGATTTGGATTAGTTCTGCTTGGTCTTTCATCCTTCTTCTATTGTGAAATTTGACTTCCTTCATATATTCATGAATCAACGTACATAGAAATGCAATTTTTACTAGACGTACTTCCTTAGAACATATTTATTGTGATTACAATATATTTTTCAAACTTTTTCTGTTAAAGATAAGTTTAACTAGTTTACAATTTAGTCTCAAAAATCAACTTCCGACTTATAACGAAGAGTGTAGACTTTTTTGAGTTAACAGTATAAAAAATTCAACATTTTTATGAACTCTTTATTTTTGTCTTGGCTTTGTCTTTCAATCTGATTCAAATAGATGAAATTTGTTAGAATTTGGATTAGTTCTGGCTGGTCTTTCATCCTTCTTATATTGTGAAATTTGACTTCCTTCATATTTTCTTGAATCAACGTACACAGAAATGCAATTTTTACTAGACGTAATGGCTTAGAACATATTTATTGTGATTACAATACATTTTTCAAACTTTTTCTGTTAAAGATGAGTTTATCTTGTTTACAATTTAGTCTCAGAAATCAACTTCCGACTTATAACAAAGAGTGTAGACTTTTTTGAGTTAACATATAAAAACTTCAACATTTTTATGAACTCTTTATTTTTGTATTGGCTTTGTCTTTCAATTTGATTCAAATAGGTGAATTTTGTTACAATTTGGATTTTTTCTGGCTGGTCTTTCATCCTTATTCTATTGTTAAATTTGGCTTCCTTCATATTTTCTTGAATTAACGTACATAGAAATGCAATTTTTACCAGACGTAATTCCTTAAAACATATAATTTGTGATTAAAATACATTTTTCAATCTTTTTCTGTTAAAAATGAGTTTATCTATTTTATAATTTAGTCTCAGAAATCAATTTTCGACTTATACCGAAGTTTGTAGATTTTTTGAGTTAACGTATATAAAATTCAACATTTTTATGAACTCTTTATTTTTGTATTGGCTTTGTCTTTCTATTTGATTCAAATAGATGAATTTTGTTACAATTTGGATTAGTTCTGGCTGGTCTTTCATCCTTCTCCTATTGTGAAATTTGACTTCCTTCATATATTTTTGAATCAACGTACATAGAAATGCAATTTTTACTAGACGTACTGCCTTAGAACCTATTTATTGTGATTACAATACAATTTTCAACGTTTTCTGTTAAAGATGAGTTTAACTAGTTTACAATTTAGTCTCAGAAATCGACTTCCGACTTATAACGAAGAGTGTAGACTTTTTTGAGTTAACAGTATAAAAAATTCAACATTTTTATGAACTCTTTATTTTTGTCTTGGCTTTGTCTTTCAATTTGATTCAAATAGATGAAATTTGTTAGAATTTGGATTAGTTCTGGCTGTTCTTTCATCCTTCTTATATTGTGAAATTTGACTTCCTTCATATTTTCTTGAATCAACGTACACAGAAATGCAATTTTTACTAGACGTAATGGCTTAGAACATATTTATTGTGATTACAATACATTTTTCAAAAATTTTCTGTTAAAGATGAGTTTATCTTGTTTACAATTTAGTCACAGAAATCATCTTCCGACTTATAACAAAGAGTGTAGACTTTTTTGAGTTAACGTATAAAAAATTCAACATTTTTATGAACTCTTTATTTTTGTATTGGCTTTGTCTTTCAATTTGATTCAAATAGATGAATTTTGTTACAATTTGGATTAGTTCTGGCTGGTCTTTCATCCTTCTTATATTGTGAAATTTGGCTTCCTTCATATTTTCTTGAATTAACGTACATAGAAATGCAATTTTTACTAGACGTACTGCCTTAGAACATATTTATTGTGATTACAATACATTTTTCAAACTTTTTCTGTTAAAGATGAGTTTAAATAGTTTACAATTTAGTCTCAGAAATCGACTTCCGACTTATAACAAAGTTTGTAGACTTTTTTGAGTTAACGTATATAAAATTCAACATTTTTATGAACTCTTTCTTTTTGTGTTGGCTTTGTCTTTCTATTTGATTCAAGATAGATGAAATTTGTTAGGATTTGGATAAGTTCTGGCTGGTCTTTCATCCTTCTTATATTGTGAAATTTTGCTTCCTTCATATTTTCTTGAATCAACATACATAGAAATGCAATTTTTACTAAACGTAATGGCTTAGAACATATTTATTGTGATTACAATACATTTTTTCAAAATTTTTCTGTTAAAGATGAGTTTATCTTGTTTACATAGTCTTAGAAATCAACTTCCGACTTATAACAAAGAGTGTAGACTTTTTTGAGTTAACGTATCAAAAATTCAACATTTTTATGAACTCTTTTTTTTTTGTGTTGGCTTTGTCTTTCTATTTGATTCAAGATAGATGAAATTTGTTAGAATTTGGATTAGTTCTGGATGGTCTTTCATCCTTCTTATATTATGAAATTTGACTTCCTTCATATTTTCTTGAATCAACGTACACAGAAATGCAATTTTTACTAGACGTAATGGCTTAGAACATATTTATTGTGATTACAATACATTTTTCAAACTTTTTCTGTAAAAGATGAGTTTAACTAGTTTACAATTTAGTTTCAGAAATCGACTTCCGACTTATAACGAAGAGTGTAGACTTTTTTGAGTTAACAGTATAAAAAAATCAACATTTTTATGAACTCTTTATTTTTGTCTTGGCTTTGTCTTTCAATTTGATTCAAATAGATGAAATTTGTTAGAATTTGGATTAGTTCTGGCTGGTCTTTCATCCTTCTTATATTGTGAAATTTGACTTCCTTCATATTTTCTTGAATCAACGTACACAGAAATGCAATTTTTACTAGACGTACTGCCTTAGAACATATTTATTGTGATTACAATACATTTTTCAAACTTTTTATGTTAAAGATGAGTTTAAATAGTTTACAATTTAGTCTCAGAAATCGACTTCCGACTTATAACGAAGAGTGTAGACTTTTTTGAGTTAACAGTATAAAAAAATCAACATTTTTACGAACTCTTTATTATTGTCTTGGCTTTGTCTTTCAATTTGATTCAAATAGATGAAATTTGTTAGAATTTGGATTAGTTCTGGCTGGTCTTTCATCCTTCTTATATTGTGAAATTTGACTTCCTTCATATTTTCTTGAATCAACGTACACAGAAATGCAATTTTTACTAGACGTAATGGCTTAGAACATATTTATTGTGATTACAATACATTTTTCAAACTTTTTCTGTTAAAGATGAGTTTATCTTGTTTACAATTTAGTCTCAGAAATCAACTTCCGACTTATAACAAAGAGTGTAGACTTTTTTGAGTTAACATATAAAAACTTCAACATTTTTATGAACTCTTTATTTTTGTATTGGCTTTGTCTTTCAATTTGATTCAAATAGGTGAATTTTGTTACAATTTGGATTTTTTCTGGCTGGTCTTTCATCCTTATTCTATTGTTAAATTTGGCTTCCTTCATATTTTCTTGAATTAACGTACATAGAAATGCAATTTTTACCAGACGTAATTCCTTAGAACATATAATTTGTGATTAAAATACATTTTTCAATCTTTTTCTGTTAAAAATGAGTTTATCTATTTTATAATTTAGTCTCAGAAATCAATTTTCGACTTATACCGAAGTTTGTAGATTTTTTGAGTTAACGTATATAAAATTCAACATTTTTATGAACTCTTTATTTTTGTATTGGCTTTGTCTTTCTATTTGATTCAAATAGATGAATTTTGTTACAATTTGGATTAGTTCTGGCTGGTCTTTCATCCTTCTCCTATTGTGAAATTTGACTTCCTTCATATATTTTTGAATCAACGTACATAGAAATGCAATTTTTACTAGACGTACTGCCTTAGAACCTATTTATTGTGATTACAATACAATTTTCAACGTTTTCTGTTAAAGATGAGTTTAACTAGTTTACAATTTAGTCTCAGAAATCGACTTCCGACTTATAACGAAGAGTGTAGACTTTTTTGAGTTAACAGTATAAAAAATTCAACATTTTTATGAACTCTTTATTTTTGTCTTGGCTTTGTCTTTCAATTTGATTCAAATAGATGAAATTTGTTAGAATTT
>NW_020649082.1:934940-941288 GCF_003573695.1 Papaver somniferum
TGGCTTTGTCTTTCAATTTGATTCAAATAGATGAATTTTGTTACAATTTGGATTTATTCTGGCTGGTCTTTCATCCTTCTTCTATTGTGAAATTTGGCTTCCTTCATATTTTCTTGAATTAACGTACATAGAAATGCAATTTTTACTAGATGTAATTCCTTAGAACATATAATTTGTGTTTAAAATACATTTTCCAAACTTTTTCTGTTAAAGATGAGTTTATCTAGTTTATAATTTAGTCTCAGAAATCAATTTTCGACTTATACCGAAGTTTGTAGACTTTTTTGAGTTAACGTATATAAAATTAAACATTTTTATGAACTCTTTCTTTTTGTGTTGGCTTTGTCTTTCTATTTGATTCAAGATAGATGAAATTTGTTAGGATTTGGATTAGTTCAGGCTGGTCTTTCATACTTCTTATATTGTGAAATTTGACTTCCTCCATATTTTCTTTAATCAACGTACACAGAAATGCAATTTTTACTAGACGTAATGGCTTAGAACATATTTATTGTGATTACAATATATTTTTCAAACTCTTTCTATTAAAGATGAGTTTATCTTGTTTACAATTTAGTCTCAAAAATCAACTTCCGACTTATAACAAAGAGTATAGACTTTTTTGAGTTAACATATATAAACTTCAATATTTTTATGAACTCTTTATTTTTGTATTGGCTTTGTCTTTCAATTTGATTCAAATAGATGAATTTTGTTACAATTTGGATTAGTTCTAGCTGTTCTTTCATCCTTCTTCTATTGTGAAATTTGGCTTCCTTCATATTTTCTTGAATTAACGTACATAGAAATGCAATTTTTACTAGAAGTAATTCCTTAGAACATATAATTTGTGATTAATATACATTTTTGAAACTTTTTCGGTTAAAGATGAGTTAATCTAGTTTACAATTTAGTCTCAGAAATCAATTTTCGACTTATACCGAAGTTTGTAGACTTTTTTGAGTTAACGTATATAAAATTCAACATTTTTATGAACTCTTTCTTTTTGTGTTGGCTTTGTCTTTCTATTTGATTCAATATAGATGAAATTTGTTAAGATTTGGATTAGTTCTGCTTGGTCTTTCATCCTTCTTCTATTGTGAAATTTGACTTCCTTCATATATTCATGAATCAACGTACATAGAAATGCAATTTTTACTAGACGTACTGCCTTAGAACATATTTATTGTGATTACAATACATTTTTCAAACTTTTTCTGTTAAAGATGAGTTTAACTAGTTTACAATTTAGTCGCAAAAATCAACTTCCGACTTATAACGAAGAGTGTAGACTTTTTTTAGTTAACGCATAAAAAACTCAACATTTTTATGAACTCTTTATTTTTGTCTTGGCTTTGTCTTTCAAATGATTTAAATAGATGAAATTTGTTAGAATTTGGATTAGTTCTGGCTGGTCTTTCATCCTTCTTATATTGTGAAATTTGACTTCCTTCATATTTTCTTTAATCAACGTACACAGAAATGCAATTTTTACTAGACGTAATGGCTTAGAACATATTTATTGTGATTACAATACATTTTTCAAACTTTTTCTGTTAAAGATGAGTTTATCTTGTTTACAATATAGTCTCAGAAATCAATTTCCGACTTATAACGAAGTGTGTAAACTTTTTGAGTTAACGTATATAAAATTCAACATTTTTATGAACTCTTTATTTTTGTATTGGCTTTGTCTTTCAATTTGATTCAAATAGATGAATTTTGTTACAATTTGGATTTGATCTGGCTGGTCTTTCATCCTTCTTCTATTGTGAAATTTGGCTTCCTTCATATTTTCTTGAATCAACGTACATAGAAATGCAATTTTTACTAGACGTACTGCCTTAGAACATATTTATTGTGATTACAATATATTTTTCAAACTTTTTCTGTTAAAGATGAGTTTAACTAGTTTACAATTTAGTCGCAAAAATCAACTTCCGACTTATAACGAAGAGTGTAGACTTTTTTGAGTTAACAGTATAAAAAATTCAACATTTTTATGAACTCTTTATTTTTGTCTTGGCTTTGTCTTTCAATTTGATTCAAATAGATGAAATTTGTTAGAATTTGGATTAGTTCTGGCTGGTCTTTCATACTTCTTATATTGTGAAACTTGACTTCCTTCATATTTTCTTGAATCAACGTACACAGAAATGCAATTTTTACTAGACGTAATGGCTTAGAACATATTTATTGTGATTACAATACATTTTTCAAACTTTTTCTATTAAAGATGAGTTTATCTTGTTTACAATTTAGTCTCAGAAATCAACTTCCGACTTATAACAAAGAGTGTAGACTTTTTTGAGTTAATATATAAAAACTTCAATATTTTTATGAACTCTTTATTTTTGTATTGGCTTTGTCTTTCAATTTGATTCAAATAGATGAATTTTTTTACAATTTGGATTAGTTCTAGCTGGTCTTTCATCCTTCTTCTATTGTGAAATTTGGCTTCCTTCATATTTTCTTGAATTAACGTACATAGAAATGCAATTTTTACTAGAAGTAATTCCTTAGAACATATAATTTGTGATTAATATACATTTTTGAAACTTTTTCGGTTAAAGATGAGTTAATCTAGTTTACAATTTAGTCTCAGAAATCAATTTTCGACTTATACCGAAGTTTGTAGACTTTTTTGAGTTAAGGTATATAAAATTCAACATTTTTATGAACTCTTTCTTTTTGTGTTGGCTTTGTCTTTCTATTTGATTCAATATAGATGAAATTCGTTAAGATTTGGATTAGTTGTGCTTGGTCTTTCATCCTTCTTCTATTGTGAAATTTGACTTCCTTCATATATTCTTGAATCAACATACATAGAAATGCAATTTTTACTAGACGTACTGCCTTAGAACATATTTATTGTGATTACAATACATTTTTCAAACTTTTTCTGTTAAAGATGAGTTTAACTAGTTTACAATTTAGTCGCAAAAATCAACTTCCGACTTATAACGAAGAGTGTAGACTTTTTTGAGTTAACAGTATAAAAAATTCAACATTTTTATGAACTCTTTATTTTTATCTTGGCTTTGTCTTTCAATTTGATTCAAATAGATGAAATTTGTTAGAATTTGGATTAGTTCTGGCTGGTCTTTCATACTTCTTATATTGTGAAACTTGACTTCCTTCATATTTTCTTTAATCAACGTACACAGAAATGCAATTTTTATTAGACGTAATGGCTTAGAACATATTTATTGTGATTACAATACATTTTTCAAACTTTTTCTATTAAAGATGAGTTTATCTTGTTTACAATTTAGTCTCAGAAATCAACTTCCGACTTATAACAAAGAGTATAGACTTTTTTGAGTTAACATATAAAAACTTCAATATTTTTATGAACTCTTTATTTTTGTATTGGCTTTGTCTTTCAATTTGATTCAAATAGATGAATTTTGTTACAATTTGGATTAGTTCTAGCTGGTCTTTCATCCTTCTTCTATTGTGAAATTTGGCTTCCTTCATATTTTCTTGAATTAACGTACATAGAAATGCAATTTTTACTAGAAGTAATTCCTTAGAACATATAATTTGTGATTAATATACATTTTTGAAACTTTTTCGGTTAAAGATGAGTTAATCTAGTTTACAATTTAGTCTCAGAAATCAATTTTCGACTTATACCGAAGTTTGTAGACTTTTTTGAGTTAACGTATATAAAATTCAACATTTTTGTGAACTCTTTCTTTATGTGTTGGCTTTGTCTTTCTATTTGATTCAAGATAGATGAAATTTGTTAGGATTTGGATTAGTTCTGCTTGGTCTTTCATCCTTCTTCTATTGTGAAATTTGACTTCCTTCATATATTCTTGAATCAACGTACATAGAAATACAACTTTTACTAGACGTACTGCCTTAGAACATATTTATTGTGATTACAATACATTTTTCAAAAAATTTCTGTTAAAGATGAGTTTAAATAGTTTACAATTTAGTCTCAAAAATCGACTTCCGACTTTTAGCGAAGAGTGTGGACTTTTTTGAGTTAACAGTATAAAAAATTCAACATTTTTATGAACTCTTTATTTTTGTCTTGGCTTTGTCTTTCAATTTGATTCAAATAGATGAAATTTGTTAGAATTTGGATGAGTTCTGGCTGGTCTTTCATACTTCTTATATTGTGAAACTTGACTTCCTTCATATTTTCTTGAATCAACGTACACAGAAATGCAATTTTTACAAGACGTAATGGCTTAGAACATATTTATTGTGATTACAATACATTTTTCAAACTTTTTCTATTAAAGATGAGTTTATCTTGTTTACAATTTAGTCTCAGAAATCAACTTCCGACTTATAACAAAGAGTATATACTTTTTTGAGTTAACATATAAAAACTTCAATATTTTTATGAACTCTTTATTTTTGTATTGGCTTTGTCTTTCAATTTGATTCAAATAGATGAATTTTTTTAAAATTTGGATTAGTTCTAGCTGGTCTTTTATCCTTCTTCTATTGTGAAATTTGGCTTCCTTCATATTTTCTTGAATTAACGTAAATAGAAATGCAATTTTTACTAGAAGTAATTCCTTAGAACATATAATTTGTGATTAATATACATTTTTGAAACTTTTTCGGTTAAAGATGAGTTAATCTAGTTTACAATTTAGTCTCAGAAATCAATTTTCGACTTATACCGAAGTTTGTAGACTTTTTTGAGTTAACGTATATAAAATTCAACATTTTTATGAACTCTTTCTTTTTTTGTTGGCTTTGTCTTTCTATTTGATTCAATATAGATGAAATTCGTTAAGATTTGGATTAGTTCTGCTTGGTCTTTCATCCTTCTTCTATTGTGAAATTTGACTTCCTTCATATATTCTTGAATCAACATACATAGAAATGCAATTTTTACTAGACGTACTGCCTTAGAACATATTTATTGTGATTACAATACATTTTTCAAACTTTTTCTGTTAAAGATGAGTTTAACTAGTTTACAATTTAGTCGCAAAAATCAACTTCCGACTTATAACGAAGAGTGTAGACTTTTTTGAGTTAACAGTATAAAAAATTCAACATTTTTATGAACTCTTTATTTTTGTCTTGGCTTTGTCTTTCAATTTGATTCAAATAGATGAAATTTGTTAGAATTTGGATTAGTTCTGGCTGGTCTTTCATACTTCTTATATTGTGAAACTTGACTTCCTTCATATTTTCTTTAATCAACGTACACAGAAATGCAATTTTTACTAGACGTAATGGCTTAGAACATATTTATTTGATTACAATACATTTTTCAAACTTTTTCTATTAAAGATGAGTTTATCTTGTTTACAATTTAGTCTCAGAAATCAACTTCCGACTTATAACAAAGAGTATAGACTTTTTTGAGTTAACATATAAAAACTTCAATATTTTTATGAACTCTTTATTTTTGTATTGGCTTTGTCTTTCAATTTGATTCAAATAAATGAATTTTGTTACAATTTGGATTAGTTCTAGCTGGTCTTTCATCCTTCTTCTATTGTGAAATTTGGCTTCCTTCATATTTTCTTGAATTAACGTACATAGAAATGCAATTTTTACTAGAAGTAATTCCTTAGAACATATAATTTGTGATTAATATACACTTTTGAAACTTTTTCGGTTAAAGATGAGTTAATCTAGTTTACAATTTAGTCTCAGAAATCAATTTTCGACTTATACCGAAGTTTGTAGACTTTTTTGAGTTAACGTATATAAAATTCAACATTTTTGTGAACTCTTTCTTTATGTGTTGGCTTTGTCTTTCTATTTGATTCAAGATAGATGAAATTTGTTAGGATTTGGATTAGTTCTGCTTGGTCTTTCATCCTTCTTCTATTGTGAAACTTGACTTCCTTCATATATTCTTGAATCAACGTACATAGAAATACAACTTTTACTAGACGTACTGCCTTAGAACATATTTATTGTGATTACAATACATTTTTCAAAAAATTTCTGTTAAAGATGAGTTTAAATAGTTTACAATTTAGTCTCAAAAATCGACTACCGACTTTTAACGAAGAGTGTGGACTTTTTTGAGTTAACAGTATAAAAAATTCAACATTTTTATGAACTCTTTATTTTTGTCTTGGCTTTGTCTTTCAATTTGATTCAAATAGATGAAATTTGTTAGAATTTGGATTAGTTCTGGCTGGTCTTTCATCCTTCTTATATTGTGAAATTTGACTTCCTTCATATTTTCTTGAATCAACGTACACAGAAATGCAATTTTTACTAGACGTAATGGCTTAGAACATATTTATTGTGATTACAATACATTTTTCAAACTTTTTCTGTTAAAGATGAGTTTATCTTGTTTACAATTTAGTCTCAGAAATCAACTTCCGACTTATAACAAAGAGT
>NW_020649082.1:941442-1011854 GCF_003573695.1 Papaver somniferum
GAGTTAACATATAAAAACTTCAATATTTTTATGAACTCTTTATTTTTGTATTGGCTTTGTCTTTCAATTTGATTCAAATAAATGAATTTTGTTACAATTTGGATTAGTTCTGGCTGGTCTTTCATACTTCTTATATTGTGAAACTTGACTTCCTTCATATTTTCTTTAATCAACGTACACAGAAATGCAATTTTTACTAGACGTAATGGCTTAGAACATATTTATTGTGATTACAATACATTTTTCAAACTTTTTCTATTAAAGATGAGTTTATCTTGTTTGCAATTTAGTCTCAGAAATCAACTTCCGACTTATAACAAAGAGTATAGACTTTTTTGAGTTAACATATAAAAACTTCAACATTTTTATGAACTCTTTATTTTTGTATTGGCTTTGTCTTTCAATTTGATTCAAATAGATGAATTTTGTTACAATTTGGATTAGTTCTGGCTGGTCTTTCATACTTCTTATATTGTGAAACTTGACTTCCTTCATATTTTCTTGAATCAACGTACATAGAAATGCAATTTTTACTAGACGTACTGCATTAGAACATATTTATTGTGATTACAATACATTTTTCAAACTTTTTCTGTTAAAGATGAGTTTATCTAGTTTACAATATAGTCTCAGAAATCAATTTCCGACTTATAACGAAGTGTGTACACTTTTTGAGTTAACGTATATAAAATTCAACATTTTTATGAACTCTTTATTTTTGTATTGACTTTGTCTTTCAATTTGATTCAAATAGATGAATTTTGTTACAATTTGGATTTGTTCTGGCTGGTCTTTCATCCTTCTTCTATTGTGAAATTTGGCTTCCTTCATATTTTCTTGAATTAACGTACATAGAAATGCAATTTTTACTAGACGTAATTCCTTAGAACATATAATTTGTGATTAAAATACATATTTCAAACTTTTTCTGTTAAAGATGAGTTTATCTAGTTTATAATTTAGTCTCAGAAATCAATTTTCGACTTATACCGAAGTTTGTAGACTTTTTTGAGTTAACGTATATAAAATTAAACATTTTTATGAACTCTTTCTTTTTGTGTTGGCTTTGTCTTTCTATTTGATTCAAGATAGATGAAATTTGTTAGGATTTGGATTAGTTCTGGCTGGTCTTTCATACTTCTTATATTGTGAAATTTGACTTCCTTCATATTTTCTTTAATCAACGTACACAGAAATGCAATTTTTACTAGACGTAATGGCTTAGAACATATTTATTGTGATTACAATACATTTTTCAAACTTTTTCTATTAAAGATGAGTTTATCTTGTTTACAATTTAGTCTCAGAAATCAACTTCCGACTTATAACAAAGAGTATAGACTTTTTTGTGTTAACATATAAAAACTTCAATATGTTTATGAACTCTTTATTTTTGTATTGGCTTTGTCTTTCAATTTGATTCAAATAGATGAATTTTGTTACAATTTGGATTAGTTCTAGCTGGTCTTTCATCCTTCTTCTATTGTGAAATTTGGCTTCCTTAGAACATATAATTTGTGATTAATATACATTTTTGAAACTTTTTCGGTTAAAGATGAGTTAATCTAGTTTACAATTTAGTCTCAGAAATCAATTTTCGACTTATACCGAAGTTTGTAGACTTTTTTGAGTTAACGTATATAAAATTCAACATTTTTGTGAACTCTTTCTTTATGTGTTGGCTTTGTCTTTCTATTTGATTCAAGATAGATGAAATTTGTTAGGATTTGGATTAGTTCTGCTTGGTCTTTCATCCTTTTTATATTGTGAAATTTGACTTCCTTCATATATTCTTGAATCAACGTACATAGAAATACAACTTTTACTAGAATGAATGCCTTAGAACATATTTATTGTGATTACAATACATTTTTCAAAAAATTTCTGTTAAAGATGAGTTTAAATAGTTTAAAATTTAGTCTCAGAAATCGACTTCCGACTTTTAACGAAGAGTGTGGACTTTTTTGAGTTAACAGTATAAAAAATTCAACATTTTTATGAACTCTTTATTTTTGTCTTGGCTTTGTCTTTCAATTTGATTAAAATAGATGAAATTTGTTAGAATTTGGATTAGTTCTGGCTGGTCTTTCATCCTTCTTATATTGTGAAATTTGACTTCCTTCATATTTTCTTGAATCAACGTACACAGAAATGCAATTTTTACTAGACGTAATGGCATTGAACATATTTATTGTGATTACAATACATTTTTCAAAAAATTTCTGTTAAAGATGAGTTTAAATAGTTTACAATTTAGTCTCAGAAATCGACTTCCGACTTTTAACGAAGAGTGTGGACTTTTTTGAGTTAACAGTATAAAAAATTCAACATTTTTATGAACTCTTTATTTTTGTCTTGGCTTTGTCTTTCAATTTGATTAAAATAGATGAAATTTGTTAGAATTTGGATTAGTTCTGGCTGGTCTTTCATCCTTCTTATATTGTGAAATTTGACTTCCTTCATATTTTCTTGAATCAACGTACACAGAAATGCAATTTTAATTAGACGTAATGGCTTAGAACATATTTATTGTGATTACAATACATTTTTCAAAAATTTTCTGTTAAAGATGAGTTTATCTTGTATACAATTTAGTCTCAGAAATCGACTTCCGACTTATAACAAAGAGTGTAGACTTTTTTGAGTTAACGTATAAAAAATTCAACATTTTTATGAACTCTTTATTTTTGTATTGCCTTTGTCTTTCAATTTGATTCAAATAGATGAATTTTGTTACAATTTGGATTAGTTCTGGATGGTCTTTCATCCTTCTTCTATTGTGAAATTTGGCTTCCTTCATATTTTCTTGAATTAACGTACATAGAAATGCAATTTTTACTAGACGTAATACCTTAGAACATATAATTTGTGATTAAAATACATTCTTCAAACTTTCTGTGTTAAATATGAGTTTATGTAGTTTACAATTTAGTCTCAGAAATCAATTTTCGACTTATACCGAAGTTTGTAGACTTTTTTGAGTTAACGTATATAAAATTCAACATTTTAATGAACTCTTTATTTTTGTGTTGGCTTTGTCTTTCTATTTGATTCAAGATAGATGAAATTTGTTAGGATTTGGATTAGTTCTGCTTGGTCTTTCATCCTTCTTCTATTGTGAAATTTGACTTCCTTCATATATTCTTGAATCAACGTACATAGAAATACAACTTTTACTAGACGTACTGCCTTAGAACATATTTATTGTGATTACAATACATTTTTCAAACTTTTTCTGTTAAAGATGAGTTTAACTAGTTTACAATTTAGTCTCAGAAATCGACTTCCGACCTATAACGAAGAGTGTGGACTTTTTTGAGTTAACGTATAAAAAATCTAACATTTTTATGAACTCTTAATTTTTGTCTTGGCTTTGTCTTTCAATTTGATTCAAATAGATGAAATTTGTTGGAATTTGGATTAGCTCTGCCTGGGCTTTTCTCCTTCTTCTATTGTGAAATTTGACTTCCTTCATATTTTCTTGAATCAACGTACATAGAAATGCAATTTGTACTAGACGTAATGCCTTAGAACATATTATTTGTAATTACAATACATTTTTCATACTTTTTCTGTTAAAGATGAGTTAATCTAGTTTACAATTTAGTCTCAGAAATCAATTTCAGATGTATAACGAAGTGTGTAGATTTTTTTGAGTTAACGTATATAAAATTCAACATTTTTATGAACTCTTTCTTTTTGTGTTGGCTTTGTCTTTCTATTTGATTCAAGATAGATGAAATTTGTTAGGTTTTGGATTAATTCTTCTTGGTCTTTCATCCTTCTTCTATTGTGAAATTTGACTTCCTTCATATATTCTTGAATCAACGTACATAGAAATGCAATTTTTACTAGACGTAATGCCTTAGAACATATTATTTGTGATTACAATACATTTTTCATACTTTTTCTGTTAAAGATGAGTTTATCTAGTTTACAATTTAGTCTCAGAAATCAATTTCAGATGTATAACGAAGTGTGTAGATTTTTTGAGTTAACGTATATAAAATTCAACATTTTTATGAACTCTTTCTTTTTGTGTTGGCTTTGTCTTTCTATTTGATTCAAGAAAGATGAAATTTGTTAGGATTTGGATTAGTTCTGCTTGGTCTTTCATCCTTCTTCTATTGTGAAATTTGACTTCCTTCATATATTCTTGAATCAACGTACATATAAATGCAATTTTTACTAGACGTACTGCCTTAGAACATATTTATTATGATTACAATACATTTTTCAAACTTTTTCTTTTAAAGATGAGTTTAACTAGTTTACAATTTAGTCTCAGAAATCGACTTCCGACTTATAACGAAGAGTGTAGACTTTTTTGAGTTAACGTATAAAAAATTCAACATTCTTATGAACTCTTTATTTTTGTCTTGGCTTTGTCTTTCAATTTGATTCAACTAGATGAAATTTGTTAGAATTTGGATTAGTTCTAGCTGGTCTTTCATCCTTCTTATATTGTGAAATTAGACTTCCTTCATATTTTCTTGAATCAACGTACACAGAAATGCAATTTTTACTAGACGTAATGGCTTAGAACATATTTATTGTTATTACAATAAATTTTTCAAACTTTTTCTGTTAAAGATGAGTTTATCTTGTTTACAATTTAGTCTCAGAAATCAACTTCTGACTTATAACAAAGAGTGTAGACTTTTTTGAGTTAACGTATAAAAAATTCAACATTTTTATGAACTCTTTATTTTTGTCTTGGCTTTGTCTTTCAATTTGATTCAAATAGATGAAATTTGTTAGAATTTGGATTAGTTCTGGCTGGTCTTTCATCCTTCTTATATTGTGAAATTTGACTTCCTTCATATTTTCTTGAATCAACGTACACAGAAATGCAATTTTTACTAGACGTAATGGCATAGAACATATTTATTGTGATTACAATACATTTTTCAAAAAATTTCTGTTAAAGATGAGTTTAAATAGTTTACAATTTAGTCTCAGAAATCGACTTCCGACTTTTAACGAAGAGTGTGGACTTTTTTGAGTTAACAGTATAAAAAATTCAACATTTTTATGAACTCTTTATTTTTGTCTTGGCTTTGTCTTTCAATTTGATTCACATAGATGAAATTTGTTAGAATTTGGATTAGTTCTGGCTGGTCTTTCATACTTCTTATATTGTGAAACTTGACTTCCTTCATATTTTCTTGAATCAACGTACACAGAAATGCAATTTTTACTAGACGTAATGGCTTAGAACATATTTATTGTGATTACAATACATTTTTCAAAATTTTCTGTTAAAGATGAGTTTATCTTGTTTACAATTTAGTCTCAGAAATCAACTTCCAACTTATAACAAAGAGTGTTGACTTTTTTGAGTTAACCTATAAAAAATTCAACATTTTTATGAACTCTTTATTTTTGTATTGGCTTTGTCTTTCAATTTGATTCAAATAAATGAAATTTGTTAGAATTTGGATTAGTTCTGGCTGGTCTTTCATCCTTCTTATATTGTGAAATTTGACTTCCTTCATATTTTCTTGATTCCACGTACACAGAAATGCAATTTTTACTAGACGTAATGGCATAGAACATATTTATTGTGATTATAATACATTTTTCAAATTTTTTTTGTTAACTATGAGTTTAACTAGTTTATAATTAGTCTCAGAAATCGACTTCCGACTTTTAACGAAGAGTGTGGACTTTTTTGAGTTAACGTATAAAAAATTCAACATTTTTATGAACTCTTTATTTTTGTCTTGGATTTGTCTTTCAATTTGATTCAAAAGATGAAATTTGTTAGAATTTGGATTAGTTCTAGCTGGTTTTCATCCTTCTTATATTGTGAAATTCGACTTCCTTCATATTTTCTTGAATCAACGTACACAGAAATGCAATTTTTACTAGTCGTAATGGCTTAGAACATATTTATTGTGATTACAATACATTTTTCAAAATTTTCTGTTAAAGATGAGTTTATCTTGTTTACAATTTAGTCTCAGAAATCAACTTCCGACGTATAACAAAGAGTGTAGACTTTTTTGAGTTAACGTATAAAAAATTCAACATTTTTATGAACTCTTTATTTTTGTCTTGGATTTGTCTTTCAATTTGATTCAAAAGATGAAATTGTTAGAATTTGGATTAGTTCTGGCTGGTCTTTCATCCTTCTTATATTGTGAAATTTGATTTCCTTCATATTTTCTTGAATCAACGTACACAGAAATGCAATTTTTACTAGACGTAATGGCATAGAACATATTTATTGTGATTAAAATATATTTTTCAAACTTTTTCTGTTAAAGATGAGTTTATCTAGTTTACAATTTAGTCCCAGAAATCGACTTCCGACTTTTAACGAAGAGTGTGGACTTTCTTGAGTTAACGTATAAAAAATTCAACATTTTTATGAACTCTTTATTTTTGTCTTGGCTTTTTCTTTCAATTTGATTCAAATAGATGAAATTTGTTAGAATTTGGATTAGTTCTAACTGGTCTTTCATCCTTCTTATATTGTGAAATTTGACTTCCTTCATATTTTCTTGAATCAACGTACACAGAAATGCAATTTTTACTAGACGTAATGGCATAGAACATATTTATTGTGATTACAATACATTTTTCAAAAAATTTCTGTTAAAGATGAGTTTAAATATTTTACAATTTTAGTCTCAGAAATCGACTTCCGACTTTTAACGAAGAGTGTGGACTTTTTTGAGTTAACGTATAAAAAGTTCAACATTTTTATGAACTCTTTATTTTTGTATTGGCTTTGTCTTTCAATTTGATTCAAATAGATGAATTTTGTTACAATTTGGATTAGTTCTAGCTGGTTTTCATCCTTCTTATATTGTGAAATTTGACTTCCTTCATATTTTCTTGAATCAACGTACACAGAAATGCAATTTTTACTGGACGTAATGGCTTAGAACATATTTATTGTGATTACAATACATTTTTCAAAATTTTCTGTTAAAGATGAGTTTATCTTGTTTACAATTTCTTCTCAGAAATCAACTTCTAACTTATAACAAAGAGTGTAGACTTTTTTGAGTTAACGTATAAAAAATTCAACATTTTTATGAACTCTTTATTTTTGTATTGGCTTTGTCTTTCAATTTGATTCAAATAAATGAAATTTGTTAGAATTTGGATTAGTTATGGCTGGTCTTTCATCCTTCTTATATTGTGAAATTTGACTTCCTTCATATTTTCTTTAATCAACGTACACAGAAATGCAATTTTTACTAGACGTAATGGCACAGAACATATTTATTGTGATTATAATACATTTTTCAATTTTTTTTATTAAATATGAGTTTAACTAGTTTACAATTTAGTCTCAGAAATCGACTTCCGACTTTTAACGAAGAGTGTGGACTTTTTTGAGTTAACGTATAAAAAATTCAACATTTTTATGAACTCTTTATTTTTGTCTTGGCTTTGTCTTTCAATTTGATTCAAATAGATGAATTTTGTTACAGTTTGGATTAGTTCTGGCTGGTCTTCATCCTTCTTATATTGTGAAATTTGACTTCCTTCATATTTTCTTGAATCAACGTACACAGAAATGCAATTTTTACTAGACGTAATGGCATAGAACATATTTATTGTGATTACAATACATTTTTCAAAAATTTTCTGTTAAAGATGAGTTTAACTAGTTTACAAATTAGTCTGAGAAATCGAATTCCGACTTTTAACGAAGAGTGTGGACTTTTTTGAGTCAACGTATAAAAAATTCAACATTTTTATGAACTCTTTATTTTTGTCTTGGCTTTGTCTTTCAATTTGATTCAAATAGATGAAATTTGTTAGAATTTGGATTAGTTCTAGCTGGTTTTCATCCTTTTTATATTGTGAAATTTGACTTCCTTCATGTTTTCTTGAATCAACGTACACAGAAATGCAATTTTTACTAGACGTAATGGCTTAGAACATATTTATTGTGATTACAATACATTTTTCAAAAATTTTCTGTTAAAGGTGAGTTTATCTTGTTTACAATTTAGTCTCAGAAATCAACTTCCGACTTATAACAAAGAGTGTAGACTTTTTTTAGTTAACGTATAAAAAATTCAACATTTTTATGAACTCTTTATTTTTGTCTTGGCTTTGTCTTTCAATTTGATTCAAATAGATGAATTTTGTTACAGTTTGGATTAGTTCTGGCTGGTCTTTCATCCTTCTTCTATTGTGAATTTTGGCTTCCTTCATATTTTCTTGAATTAAGGTTCATAGAAATGCAATTTTTGATAGATGTAATTCCTTAGAACTTATAATTTGTGATTAAAATACATTTTTCAAACTTTTTCTGTTAAAGATGAGTTTATCTAGTTTACTATTTCGTCTCAGAAATCAATTTTCGACTTATACCGAAGTTTGTAAACTTTTTTGAGTTAACGTATATAAAATTCAACATTTTAATTAACTCTTTCTTTTTGTGTTGGCTTTGTCTTTCTATTTGATTCAAGATAGATGAAATTTGTTAGGATTTGGATTAGTTCTGCTTGGTCTTTCATCCTTCTTCTATTGTGAAATTTGACTTCTTTCAAATATTCTTGAATCAACGTACATATAAATGCAATTTTTACTAGACGTACTGCCTTAGAACATATTTATTATGATTACAATACATTTTTCAAACTTTTTCTGTTAAACATGAGTTTAACTAGTTTACAATTTAGTCTCAGAAATCGACTTCCGACTTATAACGAAGAGTGTAGACTTTTTTGAGTTAACGTATAAAAAATTCAACATTTTTATGAACTCTTTATTTTTGTCTTTCCTTTGTCTTTCAATATGATTTAACTAGATGAAATTTGTTAGAATTTGGATTAGTTTTGGCTGGTCTTTCATCCTTCTTATATTGTGAAATTTGACTTCCTTCATATTTTCTTGAATCAACGTACACAGAAATGCAATTTTTACTAGACGTAATGGCATAGAATATATTTATTGTGATTACAATACATTTTTCAAAATTTTTCTGTTAAAGATGAGTTTATCTTGTTTACAATTTAGTTTCAGAAATCAACTTCTGACTTATAACAAAGAATGTAGACTTTTTTGAGTTAACGTATAAAAAATTCAACATTTTTATGAACTCTTAATTTTTGTATTGGCTTTGTCTTTCAATTTGATTCAAATAGATGAATTTTGTTACAATTTGTATTAGTTCTGGCTGGTCTTTCATCCTTCTTCTATTGTGAAATTTGGCTTCCTTCATATTTTCTTGAATTAACGTACATAGAAATGCAATTTTTACTAGACGTAATTCCTTAGAACATATAATTTGTGATTAAAATATATTTTTCAAACTTTTTCTGTTAAAGATGAGTTTATCTAGTTTACAATTTAGTCTTAGAAATCAATTTTCCACTTATACCGAAGTTTGTAGACTTTTTTGAGTTAACGTATATAAAATTCAACATTTTTGTGAACTATTTCTTTATGTGTTGGCTTGGTCTTTCTATTTGATTCAAGATAGATGAAATTTGTTAGGATTTGGATTAGTTCTGCTTGGTCTTTCATCCTTCTTCTATTGTGAAATTTGACTTCCTTCATATATTCTTGAATCAACGTACATAGAAATACAACTTTTACTAGACGTACTGCCTTAGAACATATTTATTGTGATTACAATACATTTTTCGAACTTTTTCTGTTAAAGATGAGTTTAACTAGTTTACAATTTAGTCCCAGAAATCGACTTCCGACTTTTAACGAAGAGTGTGGACTTTCTTGAGTTAACGTCTAAAAAATTCAACATTTTTATGAACTCTTTATTTTTGTCTTGGCTTTTTCTTTCAATTTGATTCAAATAGATGAAATTTGTTATAATTTGGATTAGTTCTGGCTGGTCTTTCATCCTTCTTATATTGTGAAATTTGACTTCCTTCATATTTTCTTGAATCAACGTACACAGAAATGCAATTTTTACTAGACGTAATGGCATAGAACATATTTATTGTGATTACAATACATTTTTCAAAAAATTTCTGTTAAAGATGAGTTTAAATAGTTTACAATTTAGTCTCAGAAATCGACTTCCGACTTTTAACGAAGAGTGTGGACTTTTTTGAGTTAACAGTATAAAAAATTCAACATTTTTATGAACTCTTTATTTTTGTCTTGGCTTTGTCTTTCAATTTGATTCACATAGATGAAATTTGTTAGAATTTGGATTAGTTCTGGCTGGTCTTTCATACTTCTTATATTGTGAAACTTGACTTCCTTCATATTTTCTTGAATCAACGTACACAGAAATGCAATTTTTACTAGACGTAATGGCTTAGAACATATTTATTGTGATTACAATACATTTTTCAAAATTTTCTGTTAAAGATGAGTTTATCTTGTTTACAATTTAGTCTCAGAAATCAACTTCCGACTTTTAACGAAGAGTGTGGACTTTCTTGAGTTAACGTATAAAAAATTCAACATTTTCATGAACTCTTTATTTTTGTCTTGGCTTTGTCTTTCAATTTGATTCAAATAGATGAAATTTGTTAGAATTTGGATTAGTTCTGGCTGGTCTTTCATCCTTCTTATATTGTGAAATTTGACTTCCTTCATATTTTCTTGAATCA
Source organism: Papaver somniferum (assembly GCF_003573695.1). Lineage (NCBI taxonomy): Eukaryota > Viridiplantae > Streptophyta > Magnoliopsida > Ranunculales > Papaveraceae > Papaver > Papaver somniferum. The sequence goes on from NW_020649082.1 coordinate 952,002, forward strand.
ACGTACACAGAAATGCAATTTTTACTAGACGTAATGGCATAAAACATATTTATTGTGATTACAATACATTTTTCAAAAAATTTCTGTTAAAGATGAGTTTAAATAGTTTACAATTTAGTCTCAGAAATCGACTTCCGACTTTTAACGAAGAGTGTGGACTTTTTTGAGTTAACAGTATAAAAAATTCAACATTTTTATGAACTCTTTATTTTTGTCTTGGCTTTGTCTTTCAATTTGATTCAAATAGATGAAATTTGTTAGAATTTGGATTAGTTCTGGCTGGTCTTTCATACTTCTTATATTGTGAAACTTGACTTCCTTCATATTTTCTTAAATCAACGTACACAGAAATGCAATTTTTACTAGACGTAATGGCTTAGAACATATTTATTGTGATTACAATACATTTTTCAAAATTTTCTGTTAAAGATGAGTTTATCTTGTTTACAATTTAGTCTCAGAAATCAACTTCCAACTTATAACAAAGAGTGTAGACTTTTTTGAGTTAACGTATAAAAAATTCAACATTTTTATGAACTCTTTATTTTTGTATTGGCTTTGTCTCTCAATTTTATTCAAATAAATGAAATTTGTTAGAATTTGGATTAGTTCTGGCTGGTCTTTCATCCTTCTTATATTGTGAAATTTGACTTCCTTCATATTTTCTTGAATCAACGTACACAGAAATGCAATTTTTACTAGACGTAATGGCATAGAACATATTTATTGTGATTATAATACATTTTTCAAATTTTTTTTGTTAAATATGAGTTTAACTAGTTTATAATTTAGTCTCAGAATCGACTTCCGACTTTTAACGAAGAGTGTGGACTTTTTTGAGTTAACGTATAAAAAATTCAACATTTTTATGAACTCTTTATTTTTGTCTTTCCTTTGTCTTTCAATTTGATTCAAATAGATGAAATTTGTTAGAATTTGGATTAGTTCTACCTGGTTTTCATCTTTTTTATATTGTGAAATTTGACTTCCTTCATGTTTTCTTGAATCAACGTACACAGAAATGCAATTTTTACTAGACGTAATGGCTTAGAACATATTTATTGTGATTACAATACATTTTTCAAAAATTTTCTGTTAAAGGTGAGTTTATCTTGTTTACAATTTAGTCTCAGAAATCAACTTCCGACTTATAACAAAGAGTGTAGACTTTTTTTAGTTAACGTATAAAAAATTCAACATTTTTATGAACTCTTTATTTTTGTCTTGGCTTTGTCTTTCAATTTGATTCAAATAGATGAATTTTGTTACAGTTTGGATTAGTTCTTTCATCCTTCTTCTATTGTGAATTTTGGCTTCCTTCATATTTTCTTGAATTAAGGTTCATAGAAATGCAATTTTTGATAGATGTAATTCCTTAGAACTTATAATTTGTGATTAAAATACATTTTTCAAACTTTTTCTGTTAAAGATGAGTTTATCTAGTTTACTATTTCGTCTCAGAAATCAATTTTCGACTTATACCGAAGTTTGTAAACTTTTTTGAGTTAACGTATATAAAATTCAACATTTTAATTAACTCTTTCTTTTTGTGTTGGCTTTGTCTTTCTATTTGATTCAAGATAGATGAAATTTGTTAGGATTTGGATTAGTTCTGCTTGGTCTTTCATCCTTCTTCTATTGTGAAATTTGACTTCTTTCAAATATTCTTGAATCAACGTACATATAAATGCAATTTTTACTAGACGTACTGCCTTAGAACATATTTATTATGATTACAATACATTTTTCAAACTTTTTCTGTTAAACATGAGTTTAACTAGTTTACAATTTAGTCTCAGAAATCGACTTCCGACTTATAACGAAGAGTGTAGACTTTTTTGAGTTAACGTATACAAAATTCAACATTTTTATGAACTCTTTATTTTTGTCTTTCCTTTGTCTTTCAATATGATTTAACTAGATGAAATTTGTTAGAATTTGGATTAGTTTTGGCTGGTCTTTCATCCTTCTTATATTGTGAAATTTGACTTCCTTCATATTTTCTTGAATCAACGTACACAGAAATGCAATTTTTACTAGACGTAATGGCATAGAATATATTTATTGTGATTACAATACATTTTTCAAAATTTTTCTGTTAAAGATGAGTTTATCTTGTTTACAATTTAGTTTCAGAAATCAACTTCTGACTTATAACAAAGAATGTAGACTTTTTTGAGTTAACGTATAAAAAATTCAACATTTTTATGAACTCTTAATTTTTGTATTGGCTTTGTCTTTCAATTTGATTCAAATAGATGAATTTTGTTACAATTTGTATTAGTTCTGGCTGGTCTTTCATCCTTCTTCTATTGTGAAATTTGGCTTCCTTCATATTTTCTTGAATTAACGTACATAGAAATGCAATTTTTACTAGACGTAATTCCTTAGAACATATAATTTGTGATTAAAATATATTTTTCAAACTTTTTCTGTTAAAGATGAGTTTATCTAGTTTACAATTTAGTCTTAGAAATCAATTTTCCACTTATACCGAAGTTTGTAGACTTTTTTGAGTTAACGTATATAAAATTCAACATTTTTGTGAACTATTTCTTTATGTGTTGGCTTGGTCTTTCTATTTGATTCAAGATAGATGAAATTTGTTAGGATTTGGATTAGTTCTGCTTGGTCTTTCATCCTTCTTCTATTGTGAAATTTGACTTCCTTCATATATTCTTGAATCAACGTACATAGAAATACAACTTTTACTAGATGTACTGCCTTAGAACATATTTATTGTGATTACAATACATTTTTCAAACTTTTTCTGTTAAAGATGAGTTTAACTAGTTTACAATTTAGTCCCAGAAATCGACTTCCGACTTTTAACGAAGAGTGTGGACTTTCTTGAGTTAACGTATAAAAAATTCAACATTTTTATGAACTCTTTATTTTTGTCTTGGCTTTTTCTTTCAATTTGATTCAAATAGATGAAATTTGTTAGAATTTGGATTAGTTCTGGCTGGTCTTTCATCCTTCTTATATTGTGAAATTTGACTTCCTTCATATTTTCTTGAATCAACGTACACAGAAATGCAATTTTTACTAGACGTAATGGCATAGAACATATTTATTGTGATTACAATACATTTTTCAAAAAATTTCTGTTAAAGATGAGTTTAAATAGTTTACAATTTAGTCTCAGAAATCGACTTCCGACTTTTAACGAAGAGTGTGGACTTTTTTGAGTTAACAGTATAAAAAATTCAACATTTTTATGAACTCTTTATTTTTGTCTTGGCTTTGTCTTTCAATTTGATTCACATAGATGAAATTTGTTAGAATTTGGATTAGTTCTGGCTGGTCTTTCATACTTCTTATATTGTGAAACTTGACTTCCTTCATATTTTCTTGAATCAACGTACACAGAAATGCAATTTTTACTAGACGTAATGGCTTAGAACATATTTATTGTGATTACAATACATTTTTCAAAATTTTCTGTTAAAGATGAGTTTATCTTGTTTACAATTTAGTCTCAGAAATCAACTTCCGACTTATAACAAAGAGTGTAGACTTTTTTGAGTTAACGTATAAAAAATTCAACATTTTTATGAACTCTTTATTTTTGTCTTGGCTTTGTCTTACAATTTGATTCAAATAGATGAATTTTGTTACAATTTGGATTAGTTCTGGCTGGTCTTCATCCTTCTTATATTGTGAAATTTGACTTCCTTCATATTTTCTTGAATCAACGTACACAGAAATGCAATTTTTACTAGACGTAATGGCATAGAACATATTTATTGTGATTACAATACATTTTTCAAAAATTTTCTGTTAAAGATGAGTTTAACTAGTTTACAAATTAATCTGAGAAATCGAATTCCGACTTTTAATGAAGAGTGTGGACTTTTTTGAGTCAACGTATAAAAAATTCAACATTTTTATGAACTCTTTATTTTTGTCTTGGCTTTGTCTTTCAATTTGATTCAAATAGATGAAATTTGTTAGAATTTGGATTAGTTCTAGCTGGTTTTCATACTTTTTATATTGTGAAATTTGACTTCCTTCATGTTTTCTTGAATCAACGTACACAGAAATGCAATTTTTACTAGACATAATGGCTTAGAACATATTTATTGTGATTACAATACATTTTTCAAAAATTTTCTGTTAAAGGTGAGTTTATCTTGTTTACAATTTAGTCTCAGAAATCAACTTCCGACTTATAACAAAGAGTGTAGACTTTTTTTAGTTAACGTATAAAAAATTCAACATTTTTATGAACTCTTTATTTTTGTATTGGCTTTGTCTTTCAATTTGATTCAAATAGATGTATTTTGTTACAATTTGGATTAGTTCTGGCTGGTCTTTCATCCTTCTTCTATTGTGAAATTTGGCTTCCTTCATATTTTCTTGAATTAAGGTTCATAGAAATGCAATTTTTGATAGACGTAATTCCTTAGAACTTATAATTTGTGATTAAAATACATTTTTCAAACTTTTTCAGTTAAAGATGAGTTTATCTAGTTTACTATTTCGTCTTAGAAATCAATTTTCGACTTATACCGAAGTTTGTAAACTTTTTTGAGTTAACGTATATAAAATTCAACATTTTAATTAACTCTTTATTTTTGTGTTGGCTTGGTCTTTCTATTTGATTCAAGATAGATGAAATTTGTTAGGATTTGGATTAGTTCTGCTTGGTCTTTCATCCTTCTTCTATTGTGAAATTTGACTTCTTTCAAATATTCTTGAATCAACGTACATATAAATGCAATTTTTACTAGACGTACTGCCTTAGAACATATTTATTATGATTACAATACATTTTTCAAACTTTTTCTGTTAAACATGAGTTTAACTAGTTTACAATTTAGTCTCAGAAATCGACTTCCGACTTATAACGAAGAGTGTAGACTTTTTTGAGTTAACGTATAAAAAATTTAACATTTTTATGAACTCTTTATTTTTGTCTTTGCTTTGTCTTTCAATATGATTTAACTAGATGAAATTTGTTAGAATTTGTATTAGTTTTGGCTGGTCTTTCATCCTTCTTATATTGTGAAATTTGACTTCCTTCATATTTTCTTGAATCAACGTACACAGAAATGCAATTTTTACTAGACGTAATGGCTTAGAACATATTTATTGTGATTACAATACATTTTTCAATTTTTTCCTGTTAAAGATGAGTTTATCTTGTTTACAATTTAGTCTCAGAAATCAATTTCTGACTTATAACAAAGAGTGTAGACTTTTTTGAATTAACGTATAAAAAAATCTATATTTTTATGAACTCTTTATTTTTGTCTTGGCTTTGTCTTTCAATTTTATTCAAATTGATGAAATTGTTAGAATTTGGATTAGTTCTGGCTGGTCTTTCATCCTTCTTATATTGTGAAATTTGATTTCCTTCATATTTTCTTGAATCAACGTACACAGAAATGCAATTTTTACTAGACGTAATGGCATAGAACATATTTATTGTGATTAAAATATATTTTTCAAACTTTTTCTGTTAAAGATGAGTTTATCTAGTTTACAATTTAGTCCCAGAAATCGACTTCCGACTTTTAACGAAGAGTGTGGACTTTCTTGAGTTAACGTATAAAAAATTCAACATTTTTATGAACTCTTTATTTTTGTCTTGGCTTTTTCTTTCAATTTGATTCAAATAGATGAAATTTGTTAGAATTTGGATTAGTTCTAACTGGTCTTTCATCCTTCTTATATTGTGAAATTTGACTTCCTTCATATTTTCTTGAATCAACGTACACAGAAATGCAATTTTTACTAGACGTAATGGCATAGAACATATTTATTGTGATTACAATACATTTTTCAAAAATTTTCTGTTAAAGATGAGTTTAACTAGTTTACAAATTAGTCTGAGAAATCGAATTCCGACTTTTAATGAAGAGTGTGGACTTTTTTGAGTCAACGTATAAAAAATTCAACATTTTTATGAACTCTTTATTTTTGTCTTGGCTTTGTATTTCAATTTGATTCAAATAGATGAAATTTTTTAGAATTTGGATTAGTTCTAGCTGGTTTTCATCCTTTTTCTATTGTGAAATTTGACTTCCTTCATGTTTTCTTGAATCAACGTACACAGAAATGCAATTTTTACTAGACGTAATGGCTTAGAACATATTTATTGTGATTACAATACATTTTTCAAAAATTTTCTGTTAAAGGTGAGTTTATCTTGTTTACAATTTAGTCTCAGAAATCAACTTCCGACTTATAACAAAGAGTGTAGACTTTTTTTAGTTAACGTATAAAAAATTCAACATTTTTATGAACTCTTTATTTTTGTATTGGCTTTATCTTTCAATTTGATTCAAATAGATGAATTTCGTTACAATTTGGATTAGTTCTGGCTGGTCTTTCATCCTTCTTCTATTGTGAATTTTGGCTTCCTTCATATTTTCTTGAATTAAGGTTCATAGAAATGCAATTTTTGATAGACGTAATTCCTTAGAACTTATAATTTGTGATTAAAATACATTTTTCAAACTTTTTCTGTTAAAGATGAGTTTATCTAGTTTACTATTTCGTCTCAGAAATCAATTTTCGACTTATACCGAAGTTTGTAAACTTTTTTGAGTTAACGTATATAAAATTCAACATTTTAATTAACTCTTTATTTTTGTGTTGGCTTTGTCTTTCTATTTGATTCAAGATAGATGAAATTTGTTAGGATTTGGATTAGTTCTGCTTGGGCTTTCATCCTTCTTCTATTGTGAAATTTGACTTCTTTCAAATATTCTTGAATCAACGTACATATAAATGCAATTTTTACTAGACGTACTGCCTTAGAACATATTTATTATGATTACAATACATTTTTCAAACTTTTTCTGTTAAACATGAGTTTAACTAGTTTACAATTTAGTCTCAGAAATCGACTTCCGACTTATAACGAAGAGTGTAGACTTTTTTGAGTTAACGTATAAAAAATTTAACATTTTTATGAACTCTTTATTTTTGTCTTTGCTTTGTCTTTCAATATGATTTAACTAGATGAAATTTGTTAGAATTTGTATTAGTTTTGGCTGGTCTTTCATCCTTCTTATATTGTGAAATTTGACTTCCTTCATATTTTCTTGAATCAACGTACACAGAAATGCAATTTTTACTAGACGTAATGGCTTAGAACATATTTATTGTGATTACAATACATTTTTCAATTTTTTCCTGTTAAAGATGAGTTTATCTTGTTTACAATTTAGTCTCAGAAATCAATTTCTGACTTATAACAAAGAGTGTAGACTTTTTTGAATTAACGTATAAAAAAATCTATATTTTTATGAACTCTTTATTTTTGTCTTGGCTTTGTCTTTCAATTTTATTCAAATTGATGAAATTGTTAGAATTTGGATTAGTTCTGGCTGGTCTTTCATCCTTCTTATATTGTGAAATTTGATTTCCTTCATATTTTCTTGAATCAACGTACACAGAAATGCAATTTTTACTAGACGTAATGGCATAGAACATATTTATTGTGATTAAAATATATTTTTCAAACTTTTTCTGTTAAAGATGAGTTTATCTAGTTTACAATTTAGTCCCAGAAATCGACTTCCGACTTTTAACGAAGAGTGTGGACTTTCTTGAGTTAACGTATAAAAAATTCAACATTTTTATGAACTCTTTATTTTTGTCTTGGCTTTTTCTTTCAATTTGATTCAAATAGATGAAATTTGTTAGAATTTGGATTAGTTCTAACTGGTCTTTCATCCTTCTTATATTGTGAAATTTGACTTCCTTCATATTTTCTTGAATCAACGTACACAGAAATGCAATTTTTACTAGACGTAATGGCATAGAACATATTTATTGTGATTACAATACATTTTTCAAAAAATTTCTGTTAAAGATGAGTTTAAATAGTTTACAATTTAGTCTCAGAAATCGACTTCCGACTTTTAACGAAGAGTGTGGACTTTTTTGAGTTAACAGTATAAAAAATTCAACATTTTTATGAACTCTTTATTTTTGTCTTGGCTTTGTCTTTCAATTTGATTCACATAGATGAAATTTGTTAGAATTTGGATTAGTTCTGGCTGGTCTTTCATACTTCTTATATTGTGAAACTTGACTTCCTTCATATTTTCTTGAATCAACGTACACAGAAATGCAATTTTTACTAGACGTAATGGCTTAGAACATATTTATTGTGATTACAATACATTTTTCAAAATTTTCTGTTAAAGATGAGGTTATCTTGTTTACAATTTAGTCTCAGAAATCAACTTCCAACTTATAACAAAGAGTGTAGACTTTTTTGAGTTAACGTATAAAAAATTCAACATTTTTATGAACTCTTTATTTTTGTATTGGCTTTGTCTTTCAATATGATTCAAATAAATGAAATTTGTTAGAATTTGGATTAGTTCTGGCTGGTCTTTCATACTTCTTATATTGTGAAACTTGACTTCCTTCATATTTTCTTGAATCAACGTACACAGAAATGCAATTTTTACTAGACGTAATGGCTTAGAACATATTTATTGTGATTACAATACATTTTTCAAAATTTTCTGTTAAAGATGAGTTTATCTTGTTTACAATTTAGTCTCAGAAATCAACTTCCAACTTATAACAAAGAGTGTAGACTTTTTTGAGTTAACGTATAAAAAATTCAACATTTTTATGAACTCTTTATTTTTGTATTGGCTTTGTTTTTCAATTTGATTCAAATAAATGAAATTTGTTAGAATTTGGATTAGTTCTAGCTGGTCTTTCATCCTTCTTATATTGTGAAATTTGACTTCCTTCATATTTTCTTGAATCAACGTACACAGAAATGCAATTTTTACTAGACGTAATGGCATAGAACATATTTATTGTGATTATAATACATTTTTCAAATTTTTTTTGTTAAATATGAGTTTAACTAGTTTATAATTTAGTCTCAGAAATCGACTTCCGACTTTTAACGAAGAGTGTGGACTTTTTTGAGTTAACGTATAAAAAATTCAACATTTTTATGAACTCTTTATTTTGGTCTTGGCTTTGTCTTTCAATTTGATTCAAATAGATGAAATTTGTTAGAATTTGGATTAGTTCTAGCTGGTTTTCATCCTTCTTATATTGTGAAATTCGACTTCCTTCATATTTTCTTGAATCAACGTACACAGAAATGCAATTTTTACTAGACGTAATGGCTTAGAACATATTTATTGTGATTACAATACATTTTTCAAAATTTTCTGTTAAAGATGAGTTTATCTTGTTTACAATTTAGTTTCAGAAATCAACTTCCGACTTATAACAAAGAGTGTAGACTTTTTTGAGTTAACGTATAAAAAATTCAACATTTTTATGAACTCTTTATTTTTTTCTTGGCTTTGTCTTTCAATTTGATTCAAATAGATGAATTTTGTTACAATTTGGATTAGTTCTGGCTGGTCTTCATCCTTCTTATATTGTGAAATTTGACTTCCTTCATATTTTCTTGAATCAACGTACACAGAAATGCAATTTTTACTAGACGTAATGGCATAGAACATATTTATTGTGATTACAATACATTTTTCAAAAATTTTCTGTTAAAGATGAGTTTAACTAGTTTACAATTTAGTCTGAGAAATCGAATTCCGACTTTTAACGAAGAGTGTGGACTTTTTTGAGTTAACGTATAAAAAATTCAACATTTTTATGAACTCTTTATTTTTGTCTTGGCTTTGTCTTTCAATTTGATTCAAATAGATGAAATTTGTTAGAATTTGGATTAGTTCTAGCTGGTTTTCATCCTTTTTATATTGTGAAATTTGACTTCCTTCATGTTTTCTTGAATCAACGTACACAGAAATGCAATTTTTACTAGACGTAATGGCTTAGAACATATTTATTGTGATTACAATACATTTTTCAAAAATTTTCTGTTAAAGGTGAGTTTATCTTGTTTACAATTTAGTCTCAGAAATCAACTTCCGACTTATAACAAAGAGTGTAGACTTTTTTTAGTTAACGTATAAAAAATTCAACATTTTTATGAACTCTTTATTTTTGTATTGGCTTTATCTTTCAATTTGATTCAAATAGATGAATTTCGTTACAATTTGGATTAGTTCTGGCTGGTCTTTCATCCTTCTTCTATTGTGAATTTTGGCTTCCTTCATATTTTCTTGAATTAAGGTTCATAGAAATGCAATTTTTGATAGATGTAATTCCTTAGAACTTATAATTTGTGATTAAAATACATTTTTCAAACTTTTTCTGTTAAAGATGAGTTTATCTAGTTTACTATTTCGTCTCAGAAATCAATTTTCGACTTATACCGAAGTTTGTAAACTTTTTTGAGTTAACGTATATAAAATTCAACATTTTAATTAACTCTTTCTTTTTGTGTTGGCTTTGTCTTTCTATTTGATTCAAGATAGATGAAATTTGTTAGGATTTGGATTAGTTCTGCTTGGTCTTTCATCCTTCTTCTATTGTGAAATTTGACTTCTTTCAAATATTCTTGAATCAACGTACATATAAATGCAATTTTTACTAGACGTACTGCCTTAGAACATATTTATTATGATTACAATACATTTTTCAAACTTTTTCTGTTAAACATGAGTTTAACTAGTTTACAATTTAGTCTCAGAAATCGACTTCCGACTTATAACGAAGAGTGTAGACTTTTTTGAGTTAACGTATAAAAAATTCAACATTTTTATGAACTCTTTATTTTTGTCTTTCCTTTGTCTTTCAATATGATTTAACTAGATAAAATTTGTTAGAATTTGGATTAGTTTTGGCTGGTCTTTCATCCTTCTTATATTGTGAAATTTGACTTCCTTCATATTTTCTTGAATCAACGTACACAGAAATGCAATTTTTACTAGACGTAATGGCATAGAATATATTTATTGTGATTACAATACAGTTTTCAAAAATTTTCTGTTAAAGATGAGTTTAACTAGTTTACAATTTAGTCCCAGAAATCGACTTCCGACTTTTAACGAAGAGTGTGGACTTTCTTGAGTTAACATATAAAAAATTCAATATTTTTATGAACTCTTTATTTTTGTCTTGGCTTTTTCTTTCAATTTGATTCAAATAGATGAAATTTGTTAGAATTTGGATTAGTTCTGGCTGGTCTTTCATCCTTCTTATATTGTGAAATTTGACTTCCTTCATATTTTCTTGAATCAACGTACACAAAAATGCAATTTTTACTAGACGTAATGGCATAGAACATATTTATTGTGATTACAATACATTTTTCAAAAAATTTCTGTTAAAGATGAGTTTAAATAGTTTACAATTTAGTCTCAGAAATCGACTTCCGACTTTTAACGAAGAGTGTGGACTTTTTTGAGTTAACGTATTAAAAGTTCAACATTTTTATGAACTCTTTATTTTTGTATTGGCTTTGTCTTTCAATTTGATTCAAATAGATGAATTTTGTTACAATTTGGATTAGTTCTAGCTGGTTTTCATCCTTCTTATATTGTGAAATTTGACTTCCTTCATATTTTCTTGAATCAACGTACACAGAAATGCAATTTTTACTGGACGTAATGGCTTAGAACATATTTATTGTGATTACAATACATTTTTCAAAATTTTCTGTTAAAGATGAGTTTATCTTGTTTACAATTTCTTCTCAGAAATCAACTTCTAACTTATAACAAAGAGTGTAGACTTTTTTGAGTTAACGTATAAAAAATTCAACATTTTTATGAACTCTTTATTTTTGTATTGGCTTTGTCTTTCAATTTGATTCAAATAAATGAAATTTGTTAGAATTTGGATTAGTTATGGCTGGTCTTTCATCCTTCTTATATTGTGAAATTTGACTTCCTTCATATTTTCTTTAATCAACGTACACAGAAATGCAATTTTTACTAGACGTAATGGCATAGAACATATTTATTGTGATTATAATACATTTTTCAATTTTTTTTTGTTAAATATGAGTTTAACTAGTTTACAATTTAGTCTCAGAAATCGACTTCCGACTTTTAACGAAGAGTGTGGACTTTTTTGAGTTAACGTATAAAAAATTCAACATTTTTATGAACTCTTTATTTTTGTCTTGGCTTTGTCTTTCAATTTGATTCAAATAGATGAAATTTGTTAGAATTTGGATTAGTTCTAGCTGGATTTCATCCTTCTTATATTGTGAAATTCGACTTCCTTCATATTTTCTTGAATCAACGTACACAGAAATGCAATTTTTACTAGACGTAATGGCTTAGAACATATTTATTGTGATTACAATACATTTTTCAAAATTTTCTGTTAAAGATGAGTTTAACTAGTTTACAAATTAGTCTGAGAAATCGAATTCCGACTTTTAATGAAGAGTGTGGACTTTTTTGAGTCAACGTATAAAAAATTCAACATTTTTATGAACTCTTTATTTTTGTCTTGGCTTTGTCTTTCAATTTGATTCAAATAGATGAAATTTGTTAGAATTTGGATTAGTTCTAGCTGGTTTTCATCCTTTTTATATTGTGAAATTTGACTTCCTTCATGTTTTCTTGAATCAACGTACACAGAAATGCAATTTTTACTAGACGTAATGGCTTAGAACATATTTATTGTGATTACAATACATTTTTCAAAAATTTTCTGTTAAAGGTGAGTTTATCTTGTTTACAATTTAGTCTCAGAAATCAACTTCCGACTTATAACAAAGAGTGTAGACTTTTTTTAGTTAACGTATAAAAAATTAAACATTTTTATGAACTATTTATTTTTGTATTGGCTTTGTCTTTCAATTTGATTCAAATAGACGAATTTTGTTTCAATTTGGATTAGTTCTGGCTGGTCTTTCATCCTTCTTCTATTGTGAAATTTGGCTTCCTTCATATTTTCTTGAATTAAGGTTCATAGAAATGCAATTTTTAATAGACGTAATTCCTTAGAACTTATAATTTGTGATTAAAATACATTTTTCAAACTTTTTCTGTTAAAGATGAGTTTATCTAGTTTACTATTTAGTCTCAGAAATCAATTTTCGACTTATACCGAAGTTTGTAGACTTTTTTGAGTTAACGTATATAAAATTCAACATCTTTATTAACTCTTTCTTTTTGTGTTGGCTTTATCTTACTATTTGATTCAAGATAGATGAAATTTGTTAGGATTTGGCTTAGTTCTGCTTGGTCTTTCATCCTTATTCTATTGTGAAATTTGACTTCTTTCAAATATTCTTGAATCAACGTACATATAAATGAAATTTTTACTAGACGTACTGCCTTAGAACATATTTATTATGATTACAATACATTTTTCAAACTTATTCTGTTAAACATGAGTTTAACTAGTTTACAATTTAGTCTTAGAAATCGACTTCCGACTTATAACGAAGAGTGTAGACTTTTTTGAGTTAACGTATAAAAAATTCAACATTTTTATGAACTCTTTATTTTTGTCTTTGCTTTGTCTTTCAATTTGATTCAAATAGATGAAATTTGTTACAGTTTGGATTAGTTCTGGCTGGTCTTCATCCTTCTTATATTGTGAAATTTGGCTTCCTTCATATTTTCTTGAATTAACGTACATAGAAATGTAATTTTTACTAGAAGTAATTCCTTAGAACTTATAATTTGTGATTAAATAACATTTTTCAAACTTTTTCTGTTAAAGATGAGTTTATCTAGTTTACTATTTAGTCTCAGAAATCAATTTTCGACTTATATCGAAGTTTGTAGACTTTTTTGAGTTAACGTATATAAAATTCAACATTTTTATTAACTCTTTCTTTTTGTGTTGGCTTTGTCTTTCTATTTGATTCAAGATAGATGAAATTTGTTAGGATTTGGATTAGTTCTGCTTGGTCTTTCATTCTTCTTCTATTGTGAAATTTTACTTCTTTCAAATATTCTTGAATCAACGTACATATAAATGCAATTTTTACTAGACGTACTGCCTTAGAACATATTTATTATGATTACAATACATTTTTCAAACTTTTTCTGTTAAACATGAGTTTAACTAGTTTACAATTTAGTCTCAGAAATCGACTTCCGACTTATAACGAAGAGTGTAGACTTTTTTGAGTTAACGTATAAAAAATTCAACATTTTTATGAACTCTTTATTTTTGTCTTGGCTTTTTCTTTCAATATGATTTAACTAGATGAAATTTGTTAGAATTTGGATTAGTTTTGGCTGGTCTTTCATCCTTCTTATATTGTGAAATTTGACTTCCTTCATATTTTCTTGAATCAACGAACACAGAAATGCAATTTTTACTAGACGTAATGGCTTAGAACATATTTATTGTGATTACAATACATTTTTCAAACTTTTCCTGTTAAAGATGAGTTTATCTTGTTTACAATTTCCTCTCAGAAATCAACTTCCGACTTATAACAAAGAGTGTAGACTTTTTTGAGTTAACGTATAAAAAATTCAACATTTTTATGAACTCTTTATTTTTGTCTTGGCTTTGTCTTACAATTTGATTCAAATAGATGAATTTTGTTACAATTTGGATTAGTTCTGGCTGGTCTTCATCCTTCTTATATTGTGAAATTTGACTTCCTTCATATTTTCTTGAATCAACGTACACAGAAATGCAATTTTTACTAGACGTAATGGCATAGAACATATTTATTGTGATTACAATACATTTTTCAAAAAATCTCTGTTAAAGATGAGTTTAACTAGTTTACAATTTAGTCTGAGAAATCGAATTCCGACTTTTAACGAAGAGTGTGGACTTTTTTGAGTTAACGTATAAAAAATTCAACATATTTATGAACTCTTTATTTTTGTATTGGCTTTGTCTTTCAATTTGATTCAAATAGATGAAATTTGTTAGAATTTGGATTAGTTCTAGCTGGTTTTCATCCTTTTTATATTGTGAAATTTGACTTCCTTCATGTTTTCTTGAATCAACGTACACAGAAATGCAATTTTTACTAGACGTAATGGCTTAGAACATATTTATTGTGATTACAATACATTTTTCAAAAAATTTCTGTTAAAGGTGAGTTTATCTTGTTTACAATTTAGTCTCAGAAATCAACTTCCGACTTATAACAAAGAGTGTAGACTTTTTTTAGTTAACGTATAAAAAATTAAACATTTTTATGAACTCTTTATTTTTGTATTGGCTTTGTCTTTCAATTTGATTCAAATAGATGAATTTTGTTACAATTTGGATTAGTTCTGGATGGTCTTTCATCCTTCTTCTATTGTGAAATTTGGCTTCCTTCATATTTTCTTGAATTAAGGTTCATAGAAATGCAATTTTTAATAGACGTAATTCCTTAGAACTTATAATTTGTGATTAAAATACATTTTTCAAACTTTTTCTGTTAAAGATGAGTTTATCTAGTTTACTATTTAGTCTCAGAAATCAATTTTCGACTTATACCGAAGTTTGTAGACTTTTTTGAGTTAACGTATATAAAATTCAACATCTTTATTAACTCTTTCTTTTTGTGTTGGCTTTATCTTTCTATTTGATTCAAGATAGATGAAATTTGTTAGGATTTGGCTTAGTTCTGCTTGGTCTTTCATCCTTATTCTATTGTGAAATTTGACTTCTTTCAAATATTCTTGAATCAACGTACATATAAATGCAATTTTTACTAGACGTACTGCCTTAGAACATATTTATTATGAATACAATACATTTTTCAAACTTTTTCTGTTAAACATGAGTTTAACTAGTTTACAATTTAGTCTCATAAATCGACTTCCGACTTATAACGAAGAGTGTAGACTTTTTTGAGTTAACGTATAAAAAATTCAGCATTTTTATGAACTCTTTATTTTTGTCTTTGCTTTGTCTTTCAATATGATTTAACTAGATGAAATTTGTTAGAATTTGGATTAGTTTTGGCTGGTCTTTCATCCTTCTTATATTGTGAAATTCGACTTCCTTCATTTTTTCTTGAATCAACGTACACAGAAATGCAATTTTTACTAGACGTAATGGCTTAGAACATATTTATTGTGATTACAATACATTTTTCAAACTTTTCCTGTTAAAGATGAGTTTATCTTGTTTACAATTTAGTCTCACAAATCAATTTCTGACTTATAACAAAGAGTGTAGACTTTTTTGAATTAACGTATAAAAAAATCAATATTTTTATGAACTCTTTATTTTTGTCTTGGCTTTGTCTTTCAATTAGATTCAAATAGATGAAATTTGTTAGAATTTGGATTAGTTCTGGCTGATCTTTCATCCTTCTTATATTTTGAAATTTGACTTCCTTCATATTTTCTTGAATCAACGTACACAGAAATGCAATTTTTACTAGACGTAATGGCATAGAACATATTTATTGTGATTACAATACATTTTTCAAAAAATTTCTATTAAAGATGAGTTTAACTAGTTTACAATTTAGTCTGAGAAATCGACTTCCGACTTTTAACGAAGAGTGTGGACTTTTTTGAGTTAACGTATAAAAAATTCAACATTTTAATGAATTATTTATTTTTGTCTTGGCTTTGTCTTTCAATTTGATTCAAATAGATGAAATTTGTTAGAATTTGGATTAGTTCTAGCTGGTTTTCATCCTTCTTATATTGTGAAATTTGACTTCCTTCATGTTTTCTTGAATCAACGTACACAGAAATGCAATTTTTACGAGACGTAATGGCTTAGAACATATTTATTGTGATTACAATACATTTTTCAAAATTTTCTGTTAAAGATGAGTTTATCTTGTTTACAATTTAGTCTCAGAAATCAACTTCCGTCTTATAACAAAGACTGTAGACTTTTTTGAGTTAACGTATAAAAAATTCAACATTTTTATGAACTCTTTTTTTTTGTATTGGCTTTGTCTTTCAATTTGATTCAAATAGATGAATTTTGTTACAATTTGGATTAGTTCTAGCTGGTCTTTCATCCTTCTTGTATTGTGAAATTTGGCTTCCTTCATATTTTCTTGAATTAACGTACATAGAAATGCAATTTTTACTAGACGTAATTCCTTAGAACATATAATTTGTGATTAAAATACATTTTTGAAACTTTTTCGGTTAAAGATGAGTTTATCTAGTTTACAATTTAGTCTTAGAAATCAATTTTCCACTTATACCGAAGTTTGTAGACTTTTTTGAGTTAACGTATATAAAATTCAACATTTTTGTGAACTATTTCTTTATGTGTTGGCTTGGTCTTTTTATTTGATTCAAGATAGATGAAATTTGTTAGGATTTGGATTAGTTCTGCTTGGTCTTTCATCCTTCTTCTATTGTGAAATTTGACTTCCTTCATATATTCTTGAATCAACGTACATAGAAATACAACTTTTACTAGACGTACTGCCTTAGAACATATTTATTGTGATTACAATACATTTTTCAAACTTTTTCTGTTAAAGATGAGTTTAACTAGTTTACAATTTAGTCCCAGAAATCGACTTCCGACTTTTAACGAAGAGTGTGGACTTTCTTGAGTTAACGTCTAAAAAATTCAACATTTTTATGAACTCTTTGTTTTTGTCTTGGCTTTTTCTTTCAATTTGATTCAAATAGATGAAATTTGTTATAATTTGGATTAGTTCTGGCTGGTCTTTCATCCTTCTTATATTTTGAAATTTGACTTCCTTCATATTTTCTTGAATCAACGTACACAGAAATGCAATTTTTACTAGACGTAATGGCATAGAACATATTTATTTTGATTACAATACATTTTTCAAAAAATTTCTGTTAAAGATGAGTTTAAATAGTTTACAATTTAGTCTCAGAAATCGACTTCCGACTTTTAACGAAGAGTGTGGACTTTTTTGAGTTAACGTATAAAAAGTTCAACATTTTTATGAACTCTTTATTTTTGTATTGGCTTTGTCTTTCAATTTGATTCAAATAGATGAATTTTGTTACAATTTGGATTAGTTCTAGCTGGTTTTCATCCTTCTTATATTGTGAAATTTGACTTCCTTCATATTTTCTTGAATCAACGTACACAGAAATGCAATTTTTACTAGACGTAATGGCTTAGAACATATTTATTGTGATTACAATACATTTTTCAAAATTTTCTGTTAAAGATAAGTTTATCTTGTTTACAATTTCTTCTCAGAAATCAACTTCTAACTTATAACAAAGAGTGTAAACTTTTTTGAGTTAACGTATAAAAAATTCAACATTTTTATGAACTCTTTATTTTTGTATTGGCTTTGTCTTTCAATTTTATTCAAATAAATGAAATTTGTTAGAATTTGGATTAGTTATGGCTGGTCTTTCATCCTTCTTATATTGTGAAATTTGACTTCCTTCATATTTTCTTTAATCAACGTACACAGAAATGCAATTTTTACTAGACGTAATGGCATATAACATATTTATTGTGATTATAATACATTTTTCAATTTTTTTTTGTTAAATATGAGTTTAACTAGTTTACAATTTAGTCTTAGAAATCGACTTCCGACTTTTAACGAAGAGTGTGGACTTTTTTGAGTTAACGTATAAAAAATTCAACATTTTTATGAACTCTTTATTTTTGTCTTGGCTTTGTCTTTCAATTTGATTCAAATAGATGAAATTTGTTAGAATTTGGATTAGTTCTAGCTGGTTTTCATCCTTCTTATATTGTGAAATTCGACTTCCTTCATATTTTCTTGAATCAACGTACACAGAAATGCAATTTTTACTAGACGTAATGGCTTAGAACATATTTATTGTGATTACAATACATTTTTCAAAATTTTCTGTTAAAGATGAGTTTATCTTGTTTACAATTTAGTCTCAGAAATCAACTTCCGACTTATAACAAAGAGTGTAGACTTTTTTGAGTTAACGTATAAAAAATTCAACATTTTTATGAACTCTTTATTTTTGTCTTGGCTTTGTCTTTCAATTTGATTCAAATAGATGAATTTTGTTACAGTTTGGATTAGTTCTGGCTGGTCTTCATCCTTCTTATATTGTGAAATTTGGCTTCCTTCATATTTTCTTGAATTAACGTACATAGAAATGTAATTTTTACTAGACGTAATTCCTTAGAACTTATAATTTGTGATTAAATAACATTTTTCAAACTTTTTCTGTTAAAGATGAGTTTATCTAGTTTACTATTTAGTCTTAGAAATCAATTTTCGACTTATACCGAAGTTTGTAGACTTTTTTGAGTTAACGTATATAAAATTCAACATTTTTATTAACTCTTTCTTTTTGTGTTGGCTTTGTCTTTCTATTTGATTCAAGATAGATGAAATTTGTTAGGATTTGGATTAGTTCTGCTTGGTCTTTCATTCTTCTTCTATTGTGAAATTTGACTTCTTTCAAATATTCTTGAATCAACGTACATATAAATGCAATTTTTACTAGACGTACTGCCTTAGAACATATTTATTATGATTACAATACATTTTTCAAACTTTTTCTGTTAAACATGAGTTTAACTAGTTTACAATTTAGTCTCAGAAATCGACTTCCGACTTATAACGAAGAGTGTAGACTTTTTTGAGTTAACGTATAAAATATTCAACATTTTTATGAACTCTTTATTTTTGTATTGGCTTTGTCTTTCAATTTGATTCAAATAGATGAATTTTGTTACAATTTGGATTAGTTCTGGCTGGTCTTTCATCCTTCTTATATTGTGAAATTTGACTTCCTTCATATTTTCTTGAATCAACGTACACGGAAATGCAATTTTTACTAGACGTAATGGCATAGAACATATTTATTGTGATTACAATATATTTTTAAAAAAATTTCTGTTAAAGATGAGTTTAACTAGTTTACAATTTAGTCTGATAAATCGACTTCCGACTTTTAACGAAGAGTGTGGACTTTTTTGAGTTAAAGTATAAAAAATTCAACATTTTTATGAACTCTTTATTTTTGTCTTGGCTTTGTCTTTCAATTTGATTCAAATAGATGAAATTTTTTAGAATTTGGATTAGTTCTGGCTGGTCTTTCATCCTTTTTATATTGTGAAATTTGACTTCCTTCATGTTTTCTTGAATCAACGTACACAGAAATGCAATTTTTACTAGACGTAATGGCTTAGAACATATTTATTGTGATTACAATACATTTTTCAAAATTTTCTGTTAAAGATGAGTTTATCTTGTTTACAATTTAGTCTCAGAAATCAACTTCCGTCTTATAACAAAGACTGTAGACTTTTTTGAGTTAACGTATAAAAAATTCAACATTTTTATGAACTCTTTTTTTTTTGTATTGGCTTTGTCTTTCAATTTGATTCAAATAGATGAATTTTGTTACAATTTGGATTAGTTCTAGCTGGTCTTTCATCCTTCTTGTATTGTGAAATTTGGCTTCCTTCATATTTTCTTGAATTAACGTACATAGAAATGCAATTTTTACTAGACGTAATTCCTTAGAACATATAATTTGTGATTAAAATACATTTTTGAAACTTTTTCGGTTAAAGATGAGTTTATCTAGTTTACAATTTAGTCTTAGAAATCAATTTTCCACTTATACCGAAGTTTGTAGACTTTTTTGAGTTAACGTATATAAAATTCAACATTTTTGTGAACTATTTCTTTATGTGTTGGCTTGGTCTTTCTATTTGATTCAAGATAGATGAAATTTGTTAGGATTTGGATTAGTTCTGCTTGGTCTTTCATCCTTCTTCTATTGTGAAATTTGACTTCCTTCATATATTCTTGAATCAACGTACATAGAAATACAACTTTTACTAGACGTACTGCCTTAGAACATATTTATTGTGATTACAATACATTTTTCGAACTTTTTCTGTTAAAGATGAGTTTAACTAGTTTACAATTTAGTCCCAGAAATCGACTTCCGACTTTTAACGAAGAGTGTGGACTTTCTTGAGTTAACGTCTAAAAAATTCAACATTTTTATGAACTCTTTATTTTTGTCTTGGCTTTTTCTTTCAATTTGATTCAAATAGATGAAATTTGTTATAATTTGGATTAGTTCTGGCTGGTCTTTCATCCTTCTTATATTGTGAAATTTGACTTCCTTCATATTTTCTTGAATCAACGTACACAGAAATGCAATTTTTACTAGACGTAATGGCATAGAACATATTTATTGTGATTACAATACATTTTTCAAAAAATTTCTGTTAAAGATGAGTTTAAATAGTTTACAATTTAGTCTCAGAAATCGACTTCCGACTTTTAACGAAGAGTGTGGACTTTTTTGAGTTAACAGTATAAAAAATTCAACATTTTTATGAACTCTTTATTTTTGTCTTGGCTTTGTCTTTCAATTTGATTCACATAGATGAAATTTGTTAGAATTTGGATTAGTTCTGGCTGGTCTTTCATACTTCTTATATTGTGAAACTTGACTTCCTTCATATTTTCTTGAATCAACGTACACAGAAATGCAATTTTTACTAGACGTAATGGCTTAGAACATATTTATTGTGATTACAATACATTTTTCAAAATTTTCTGTTAAAGATGAGGTTATCTTGTTTACAATTTAGTCTCAGAAATCAACTTCCAACTTATAACAAAGAGTGTAGACTTTTTTGAGTTAACGTATAAAAAATTCAACATTTTTATGAACTCTTTATTTTTGTATTGGCTTTGTCTTTCAATATGATTCAAATAAATGAAATTTGTTAGAATTTGGATTAGTTCTGGCTGGTCTTTCATACTTCTTATATTGTGAAACTTGACTTCCTTCATATTTTCTTGAATCAACGTACACAGAAATGCAATTTTTACTAGACGTAATGGCTTAGAACATATTTATTGTGATTACAATACATTTTTCAAAATTTTCTGTTAAAGATGAGTTTATCTTGTTTACAATTTAGTCTCAGAAATCAACTTCCAACTTATAACAAAGAGTGTAGACTTTTTTGAGTTAACGTATAAAAAATTCAACATTTTTATGAACTCTTTATTTTTGTATTGGCTTTGTTTTTCAATTTGATTCAAATAAATGAAATTTGTTAGAATTTGGATTAGTTCTAGCTGGTCTTTCATCCTTCTTATATTGTGAAATTTGACTTCCTTCATATTTTCTTGAATCAACGTACACAGAAATGCAATTTTTACTAGACGTAATGGCATAGAACATATTTATTGTGATTATAATACATTTTTCAAATTTTTTTTGTTAAATATGAGTTTAACTAGTTTATAATTTAGTCTCAGAAATCGACTTCCGACTTTTAACGAAGAGTGTGGACTTTTTTGAGTTAACGTATAAAAAATTCAACATTTTTATGAACTCTTTATTTTGGTCTTGGCTTTGTCTTTCAATTTGATTCAAATAGATGAAATTTGTTAGAATTTGGATTAGTTCTAGCTGGTTTTCATCCTTCTTATATTGTGAAATTCGACTTCCTTCATATTTTCTTGAATCAACGTACACAGAAATGCAATTTTTACTAGACGTAATGGCTTAGAACATATTTATTGTGATTACAATACATTTTTCAAAATTTTCTGTTAAAGATGAGTTTATCTTGTTTACAATTTAGTCTCAGAAATCAACTTCCGACTTATAACAAAGAGTGTAGACTTTTTTGAGTTAACGTATAAAAAATTCAACATTTTTATGAACTCTTTATTTTTGTCTTGGCTTTGTCTTTCAATTTGATTCAAATAGATGAATTTTGTTACAGTTTGGATTAGTTCTGGCTGGTCTTCATCCTTCTTATATTGTGAAATTTGGCTTCCTTCATATTTTCTTGAATTAACGTACATAGAAATGTAATTTTTACTAGACGTAATTCCTTAGAACTTATAATTTGTGATTAAATAACATTTTTCAAACTTTTTCTGTTAAAGATGAGTTTATCTAGTTTACTATTTAGTCTTAGAAATCAATTTTCGACTTATACCGAAGTTTGTAGACTTTTTTGAGTTAACGTATATAAAATTCAACATTTTTATTAACTCTTTCTTTTTGTGTTGGCTTTGTCTTTCTATTTGATTCAAGATAGATGAAATTTGTTAGGATTTGGATTAGTTCTGCTTGGTCTTTCATTCTTCTTCTATTGTGAAATTTGACTTCTTTCAAATATTCTTGAATCAACGTACATATAAATGCAATTTTTACTAGACGTACTGCCTTAGAACATATTTATTATGATTACAATACATTTTTCAAACTTTTTCTGTTAAACATGAGTTTAACTAGTTTACAATTTAGTCTCAGAAATCGACTTCCGACTTATAACGAAGAGTGTAGACTTTTTTGAGTTAACGTATAAAATATTCAACATTTTTATGAACTCTTTATTTTTGTATTGGCTTTGTCTTTCAATTTGATTCAAATAGATGAATTTTGTTACAATTTGGATTACTTCTGGCTGGTCTTTCATCCTTCTTATATTGTGAAATTTGACTTCCTTCATATTTTCTTGAATCAACGTACACGGAAATGCAATTTTTACTAGACGTAATGGCATAGAACATATTTATTGTGATTACAATATATTTTTAAAAAATTTTCTGTTAAAGATGAGTTTAACTAGTTTACAATTTAGTCTGATAAATCGACTTCCGACTTTTAACGAAGAGTGTGGACTTTTTTGAGTTAAAGTATAAAAAATTCAACATTTTTATGAACTCTTTATTTTTGTCTTGGCTTTGTCTTACAATTTGATTCAAATAGATGAATTTTGTTACAATTTGGATTAGTTCTGGCTGGTCTTCATCCTTCTTATATTGTGAAATTTGACTTCCTTCATATTTTCTTGAATCAACGTACACAGAAATGCAATTTTTACTAGACGTAATGGCATAGAACATATTTATTGTGATTACAATACATTTTTCAAAAATTTTCTGTTAAAGATGAGTTTAACTAGTTTACAATTTAGTCTGAGAAATCGAATTCCGACTTTTAACGAAGAGTGTGGACTTTTTTGAGTTAACGTATAAAAAATTCAACATTTTTATGAACTCTTTATTTTTGTCTTGGCTTTGTCTTTCAATTTGATTCAAATAGATGAAATTTGTTAGAATTTGGATTAGTTCTAGCTGGTTTTCATCCTTTTTATATTGTGAAATTTGACTTCCTTCATGTTTTCTTGAATCAACGTACACAGAAATGCAATTTTTACTAGACGTAATGGCTTAGAACATATTTATTGTGATTACAATACATTTTTCAAAAATTTTCTGTTAAAGGTGAGTTTATCTTGTTTACAATTTATTCTCAGAAATCAACTTCCGACTTATAACAAAGAGTGTAGAATTTTTTTAGTTAACGTATAAAAAATTAAACATTTTTATGAACTCTTTATTTTTGTATTGGCTTTGTCTTTAAATTTGATTCAAATAGATGAATTTTGTTACAATTTGGATTAGTTCTGGCTGGTCTTTCATCCTTCTTCTATTGTGAAATTTGGCTTCCTTCATATTTTCTTGAATTAAGGTTCATAGAAATGCAATTTTTAATAGACGTAATTCCTTAGAACTTATAATTTGTGATTAAAATACATTTTTCAAACTTTTTCTGTTAAAGATGAGTTTATCTAGTTTACTATTTAGTCTCAGAAATCAATTTTCGACTTATACCGAAGTTTGTAGACTTTTTTGAGTTAACGTATATAAAATTCAACATCTTTATTAACTCTTTCTTTTTGTGTTGGCTTTATCTTTCTATTTGATTCAAGATAGATGAAATTTGTTAGGATTTGGCTTAGTTCTGCTTGGTCTTTCATCCTTCTTCTATTGTGAAATTTGACTTCCTTTATATATTCTTGAATCAACGTACATATAAATGCAATTTTTACTAGACGTACTGCCTTAGAACATATTTATTATGATTACAATACATTTTTCAAACTTTTTCTATTAAAGATGAGTTTAACTAGTTTACTATTTAGTCTCAGAAATCGACTTCCGACTTATAACGAAGAGTGTAGACTTTTTTGAGTTAACGTATAAAAAATTCAACATTTTTATGAACTCTTTATTTTTGTCTTGGCTTTGTCTTTCAATTTGATTCAAATAGATGAATTTTGTTACAATTTGGATTAGTTCTGGCTGGTCTTTCATCCTTCTTCTATTGTGAAATTTGACTTCCTTCATATTTTCTTGAATCAACGTACACAGAAATGCAATTTTTACTAGACGTAATGGCTTAGAACATATTTATTGTGATTACAATACATTTTTCAAACTTTTTCTGTTAAAGATAAGTTTATCTAGTTTACAGTTTAGTCTTAGAAATCAATTTTCGACTTATACCGAAGTTTGTAGACTTTTTTGAGTTAACGTATAAAAAATTTAACATTTTTATGAACTCTTTATTTTTGTCTTGGCTTTGTCTTTCAATTTGATTCAACTAGATGAAATTTGTTAGAATTTGGATTAGTTCTAGCTGGTTTTCATCCTTCTTATATTGTGAAATTTGACTTCCTTCATATTTTCTTAAATCAACGTATACAGAAATGCAATTTTTACTAGACGTAATGGCTTAGAACATATTTATTGTGATTACAATACATTTTTCAAAATTTTCTGTTAAAGATGAGTTTATCTTGTTTACAATTTAGTCTCAGAAATCAACTTCCGACTTATAACAAAGAGTGTAGACTTTTTTGAGTTAACGTATAAAAAATTCAACATTTTTATGAACTCTTTATTTTTGTATTGGCTTTGTCTTTCAATTTGATTCAAATAGATGAATTTTGTTACAATTTGGATTAGTTCTGCTTGGTCTTTCATCCTTCTTCTATTGTGAAATTTGACTTCCTTTATATATTCTTGAATCAACGTACATATAAATGCAATTTTTACTAGACGTACTGCCTTAGAACATATTTATTATGATTACAATACATTTTTCAAACTTTTTCTGTTAAAGATGAGTTTAACTAGTTTACTATTTAGTCTCAGAAATCGACTTCCGACTTATAACGAAGAGTGTAGACTTTTTTGAGTTAACGTATAAAAAATTCAACATTTTTATGAACTCTTTATTTTTGTCTTGGCTTTGTCTTTCAATTTGATTCAAATAGATGAAATTTGTTAGAATTTAGATTAGTTCTGGCTGGTCTTTCATCCTTCTTATATTGTGAAATTTGACTTCCTTCATATTTTCTTGAATCAACGTACACAGAAATGCAATTTTTACTAGACCTAATGGCTTAGAACATATTTATTGTGATTACAATACATTTTTCAAAATTTTCTGTTAAAGATGAGTTTTTCTTGTTTACAATTTAGTCTCAGAAATCAACTTCCGACTTATTACAAAGAGTGTAGACTTTTTTGAGTTAACGTATAAAAAATTCAACATTTTTATGAACTCTTTATTTTTGTATTGGCTTTGTCTTTCAATTTGATTCAAATAGATGAATTTTGTTACAATTTGGATTAGTTCTGGCTGGTCTTTCATCCTTCTTATATTGTGAAATTTGACTTCCTTCATATTTTCTTGAATCAACGTACACGGAAATGCAATTTTTACTAGACGTAATGGCATAGAACATATTTATTGTGATTACAATATATTTTTAAAAAATTTTCTGTTAAAGATGAGTTTAACTAGTTTACAATTTAGTCTGATAAATCGACTTCCGACTTTTAACGAAGAGTGTGGACTTTTTTGAGTTAAAGTATAAAAAATTCAACATTTTTATGAACTCTTTATTTTTGTCTTGGCTTTGTCTTTCAATTTGATTCAAATAGATGAAATTTTTTAGAATTTGGATTAGTTCTAGCTGGTTTTCATCCTTCTTATATTGTGAAATTTGACTTCCTTCATATTTTCTTGAATCAACGTACACAGAAATGCAATTTTTACTAGACGTAATGGCTTAGAACATATTTATTGTGATTACAATACATTTTTCAAAATTTTCTGTTAAAGATGAGTTTTTCTTGTTTACAATTTAGTCTCAGAAATCAACTTCCGACTTATAACAAAGAGTGTAGACTTTTTTGAGTTAACGTATAAAAAATTCAACATTTTTATGAACTCTTTATTTTTGTATTGGCTTTGTCTTTCAATTTGATTCAAATAGATGAATTTTGTTACAATTTGGATTAGTTCTGGCTGGTCTTTCATCCTTCTTCTATTGTGAAATTTGACTTCCATCATATTTTCTTGAATCAAAGTACACAGAAATGCAATTTTTACTAGACGTAATGGCTTAGAACATATTTATTGTGATTACAATACATTTTTCAAACTTTTTCTGTTAAAGATAAGTTTATCTAGTTTACAGTTTAGTCTTAGAAATAAATTTTCGACTTATACCGAGGTTTGTAGACTTTTTTGAGTTAACGTATAAAAAATTTAACATTTTTATGAACTCTTTATTTTTTGTCTTGGCTTTGTCTTTCAATTTGATTCAACTAGATGAAATTTGTTAGAATTTGGATTAGTTCTAGCTGGTTTTCATCCTTCTTATATTGTGAAATTTGACTTCCTTCATATTTTCTTAAATCAACGTATACAGAAATGCAATTTTTACTAGACGTAATGGCTTAGAACATATTTATTGTGATTACAATACATTTTTCAAAATTTTCTGTTAAAGATGAGTTTATCTTGTTTACAATTTAGTCTCAGAAATCAACTTCCGACTTATAACAAAGAGTGTAGACTTTTTTGAGTTAACGTATAAAAAATTCAACATTTTTATGAACTCTTTATTTTTGTATTGGCTTTGTCTTTCAATTTGATTCAAATAGATGAATTTTGTTACAATTTGGATTGGTTCTGGCTGGTCTTTCATCCTTCTTCTACTGTGAAATTTGGCTTCCTTCATATTTTCTTGAATTAACGTTCATAGAAATGCAATTTTTAATAGACGTAATTCCTTAGAACACATTTATTATGATTACAATACATTTTTCAAACTTTTTCTGTTAAAGATGAGTTTAACTAGTTTACTATTTAGTCTCAGAAATCGACTTCCGACTTATAACGAAGAGTGTAGACTTTTTTGAGTTAACGTATAAAAAATTCAACATTTTTATGAACTCTTTATTTTTGTCTTGGCTTTGTCTTTCAATTTGATTCAAATAGATGAATTTTGTTACAATTTGGATTAGTTCTGGCTGGTCTTTCATCCTTCTTCTAGTGTGAAATTTGACTTCCTTCATATTTTCTTGAATCAACGTACACAGAAATGCAATTTTTACTAGACGTAATGGCTTAGAACATATTTATTGTGATTACAATACATTTTTCAAACTTTTTCTGTTAAAGATAAGTTTATCTAGTTTACAGTTTAGTCTTAGAAATCAATTTTCGACTTATACCGAAGTTTGTAGACTTTTTTGAGTTAACGTATAAAAAATTTAACATTTTTATGAACTCTTTATTTTTGTCTTGGCTTTGTCTTTCAATTTGATTCAACTAGATGAAATTTGTTAGAATTTGGATTATTTCTAGCTGGTTTTCATCCTTCTTATATTGTGAAATTTGACTTCCTTCATATTTTCTTAAATCAACGTATACAGAAATGCAATTTTTACTAGACGTAATGGCTTAGAACATATTTATTGTGATTACAATACATTTTTCAAAAATTTTCTGTTAAAGATGAGTTTAACTAGTTTACAATTTAGTCTCAGAAATCGGCTTCCGACTTTTAACGAAGAGTGTGGACTTTTTTGAGTTAACGTATAAAAAATTTAACATTTTTATGAACTCTTTATTTTTGTCTTGGCTTTGTCTTTCAATTTGATTCAATTAGATGAAATTTGTTAGAATTTGGATTAGTTCTAGCTGGTTTTCATCCTTCTTATATTGTGAAATTTGACTTCCTTCATATTTTCTTAAATCAACGTATACAGAAATGCAATTTTTACTAGACGTAATGGCTTAGAACATATTTATTGTGATTACAATACATTTTTCAAAATTTTCTGTTAAAGATGAGTTTATCTTGTTTACAATTTAGTCTCAGAAATCAACTTCCGACTTATAACAAAGAGTGTAGACTTTTTTGAGTTAACGTATAAAAAATTCAACATTTTTATGAACTCTTTATTTTTGTATTGGCTTTGTCTTTCAATTTGATTCAAATAGATGAATTTTGTTACAATTTGGATTAGTTCTGGCTGGTCTTTCATCCTTCTTCTATTGTGAAATTTGACTTCCTTCATATTTTCTTGAATCAACGTACACAGAAATGCAATTTTTACTAGACGTAATGGCTTAGAACATATTTATTGTGATTACAATACATTTTTCAAACTTTTTCTGTTAAAGATAAGTTTATCTAGTTTACAGTTTAGTCTTAGAAATCAATTTTCGACTTATACCGAAGTTTGTAGACTTTTTTGAGTTAACGTATAAAAAATTTAACATTTTTATGAACTCTTTATTTTTGTCTTGGCTTTGTCTTTCAATTTGATTCAACTAGATGAAATTTGTTAGAATTTGGATTAGTTCTAGCTGGTTTTCATCCTTCTTATATTGTGAAATTTGACTTCCTTCATATTTTCTTAAATCAACGTATACAGAAATGCAATTTTTACTAGACGTAATGGCTTAGAACATATTTATTGTGATTACAATACATTTTTCAAAATTTTCTGTTAAAGATGAGTTTATCTTGTTTACAATTTAGTCTCAGAAATCAACTTCCGACTTATAACAAAGAGTGTAGACTTTTTTGAGTTAACGTATAAAAAATTCAACATTTTTATGAACTCTTTATTTTTGTATTGGCTTTGTCTTTCAATTTGATTCAAATAGATGAATTTTGTTACAATTTGGATTAGTTCTGGCTGGTCTTTCATCCTTCTTCTATTGTGAAATTTGGCTTCCTTCATATTTTCTTGAATTAACGTACATAGAAATGCAATTTTTACTAGACGTAATTCCTTAGAACATATAATTTGTGATTAAAATATATTTTTCAAACTTTTTCTGTTAAAGATGAGTTTATCTAGTTTACAATTTAGTCTTAGAAATCAATTTTCCACTTATACCGAAGTTTGTAGACTTTTTTGAGTTAACGTATATAAAATTCAACATTTTTGTGAACTATTTCTTTATGTGTTGGCTTGGTCTTTCTATTTGATTCAAGATAGATGAAATTTGTTAGGATTTGGATTAGTTCTGCTTGGTCTTTCATCCTTCTTCTATTGTGAAATTTGACTTCCTTCATATATTCTTGAATCAACGTACATAGAAATACAACTTTTACTAGACGTACTGCCTTAGAACATATTTATTGTGATTACAATACATTTTTCGAACTTTTTCTGTTAAAGATGAGTTTAACTAGTTTACAATTTAGTCCCAGAAATCGACTTCCGACTTTTAACGAAGAGTGTGGACTTTCTTGAGTTAACGTCTAAAAAATTCAACATTTTTATGAACTCTTTATTTTTGTCTTGGCTTTTTCTTTCAATTTGATTCAAATAGATGAAATTTGTTATAATTTGGATTAGTTCTGGCTGGTCTTTCATCCTTCTTATATTGTGAAATTTGACTTCCTTCATATTTTCTTGAATCAACGTACACAGAAATGCAATTTTTACTAGACGTAATGGCATAGAACATATTTATTGTGATTACAATACATTTTTCAAAAAATTTCTGTTAAAGATGAGTTTAAATAGTTTACAATTTAGTCTCAGAAATCGACTTCCGACTTTTAACGAAGAGTGTGGAATTTTTTGAGTTAACGTATAAAAAGTTCAACATTTTTATGAACTCTTTGTTTTTGTATTGGCTTTGTCTTTCAATTTGATTCAAATAGATGAATTTTGTTACAATTTGGATTAGTTCTAGCTGGTTTTCATCCTTCTTATATTGTGAAATTTGACTTCCTTCATATTTTCTTGAATCAACGTACACAGAAATGCAATTTTTACTAGACGTAATGGCTTAGAACATATTTATTGTGATTACAATACATTTTTCAAAATTTTCTGTTAAAGATAAGTTTATCTTGTTTACAATTTCTTCTCAGAAATCAACTTCTAACTTATAACAAAGAGTGTAAACTTTTTTGAGTTAACGTATAAAAAATTCAACATTTTTATGAACTCTTTATTTTTGTATTGGCTTTGTCTTTCAATTTTATTCAAATAAATGAAATTTGTTAGAATTTGGATTAGTTATGGCTGGTCTTTCATCCTTCTTATATTGTGAAATTTGACTTCCTTCATATTTTCTTTAATCAACGTACACAAAAATGCAATTTTTACTAGACGTAATGGCATATAACATATTTATTGTGATTATAATACATTTTTCAATTTTTTTTTGTTAAATATGAGTTTAACTAGTTTACAATTTAGTCTTAGAAATCGACTTCCGACTTTTAACGAAGAGTGTGGACTTTTTTGAGTTAACGTATAAAAAATTCAACATTTTTATGAACTCTTTATTTTTGTCTTGGCTTTGTCTTTCAATTTGATTCAAATAGATGAAATTTGTTAGAATTTGGATTAGTTCTAGCTGGTTTTCATCCTTCTTATATTGTGAAATTCGACTTCCTTCATATTTTCTTGAATCAACGTACACAGAAATGCAATTTTTACTAGACGTGATGGCTTAGAACATATTTATTGTGATTACAATACATTTTTCAAAATTTTCTGTTAAAGATGAGTTTATCTTGTTTACAATTTAGTTTCAGAAATCAACTTCCGACTTATAACAAAGAGTGTAGACTTTTTTGAGTTAACGTATAAAAAATTCAACATTTTTATGAACTCTTTATTTTTTTCTTGGCTTTGTCTTTCAATTTGATTCAAATAGATGAATTTTGTTACAATTTGGATTAGTTCTGGCTGGTCTTCATCCTTCTTATATTGTGAAATTTGACTTCCTTCATATTTTCTTGAATCAACGTACACAGAAATGCAATTTTTACTAGACGTAATGGCATAGAACATATTTATCGTGATTACAATACATTTTTCAAAATTTTCTGTTAAAGATGAGTTTATCTTGTTTACAATTTAGTCTCAGAAATCAACTTCCGACTTATAACAAAGAGTGTAGACTTTTTTGAGTTAACGTATAAAAAATTCAACATTTTTATGAACTCTTTATTTTTGTCTTGGCTTTGTCTTTCAATTTGATTCAAATAGATGAATTTTGTTACAGTTTGGATTAGTTCTGGCTGGTCTTCATCCTTCTTATATTGTGAAATTTGGCTTCCTTCATATTTTCTTGAATTAACGTACATAGAAATGTAATTTTTACTAGACGTAATTCCTTAGAACTTATAATTTGTGATTAAATAACATTATTCAAACTTTTTCTGTTAAAGATGAGTTTATCTAGTTTACTATTTAGTCTTAGAAATCAATTTTCGACTTATACCGAAGTTTGTAGACTTTTTTGAGTTAACGTATATAAAATTCAACATTTTTATTAACTCTTTCTTTTTGTGTTGGCTTTGTCTTTCTATTTGATTCAAGATAGATGAAATTTGTTAGGATTTGGATTAGTTCTGCTTGGTCTTTCATTCTTCTTCTATTGTGAAATTTGACTTCTTTCAAATATTCTTGAATCAACGTACATATAAATGCAATTTTTACTAGACGTACTGCCTTAGAACATATTTATTATGATTACAATACATTTTTCAAACTTTTTCTGTTAAACATGAGTTTAACTAGTTTACAATTTAGTCTCAGAAATCGACTTCCGACTTATAACGAAGAGTGTAGACTTTTTTGAGTTAACGTATAAAATATTCAACATTTTTATGAACTCTTTATTTTTGTCTTGGCTTTGTCTTACAATTTGATTCAAATAGATGAATTTTGTTACAATTTGGATTAGTTCTGGCTGGTCTTCATCCTTCTTATATTGTGAAATTTGACTTCCTTCATATTTTCTTGAATCAACGTACACAGAAATGCAATTTTTACTAGACGTAATGGCATAGAACATATTTATTGTGATTACAATACATTTTTCAAAAATTTTCTGTTAAAGATGAGTTTAACTAGTTTACAATTTAGTCTGAGAAATCGAATTCCGACTTTTAACGAAGAGTGTGGACTTTTTTGAGTTAACGTATAAAAAATTCAACATTTTTATGAACTCTTTATTTTTGTCTTGGCTTTGTCTTTCAATTTGATTCAAATAGATGAAATTTGTTAGAATTTGGATTAGTTCTAGCTGGTTTTCATCCTTTTTATATTGTGAAATTTGACTTCCTTCATGTTTTCTTGAATCAACGTACACAGAAATGCAATTTTTACTAGACGTAATGGCTTAGAACATATTTATTGTGATTACAATACATTTTTCAAAAATTTTCTGTTAAAGGTGAGTTTATCTTGTTTACAATTTCGTCTCAGAAATCAACTTCCGACTTATAACAAAGAGTGTAGACTTTTTTTAGTTAACGTATAAAAAATTAAACATTTTTATGAACTCTTTATTTTTGTATTGGCTTTGTCTTTCAATTTGATTCAAATAGATGAATTTTGTTACAATTTGGATTAGTTCTGGCTGGTCTTTCATCCTTCTTCTATTGTGAAATTTGGCTTCCTTCATATTTTCTTGAATTAACGTACATAGAAATGCAATTTTTACTAGACGTACTGCCTTAGAACATATTTATTGTGATTACAATACATTTTTCAAACTTTTTCTGTTAAAGATGAGTTTAACTAGTTTACAATTTAGTCTCAGAAATCGACTTCTGACTTATAACGAAGAATGTAGACTTTTTTTAGTTAACAGTATAAAAAATTCAACATTTTTATGAACTCTTTATTTTTGTCTTGGCTTTGTCTTTCAATTTGATTCAAATAGATGAAATTTGTTAGAATTCGGATTAGTTCTGGCTGGTCTTTCATCCTTCTTATATTGTGAAATTTGACTTCCTTCATATTTTCTTGAATCAACGTACACAAAAATGCAATTTTTACTAGACGTAATGGCTTAGAACATATTTATTGTGATTACAATACATTTTTCAAAATTTTTCTGTTAAAGATGAGTTTATCTTGTTTACAATTTAGTCTCAGAAATCAACTTCCGTCTTATAACAAAGAGTGTAGACCTTTTTGAGTTAACCTATAAAAAATTGAACATTTTTATGAACTCTTTATTTTTGTATTGGCTTTGTCTTTCAATTTCATTCAAATTGATGAATTTTTTTATAATTTGGATTAGTTCTGGCTGGTCTTTAAATTTTCTTCTATTGTGAAATTTGGCTTCCTTCATATTTTCTTGAATTAACGTACATAGAAATGCAATTTTTACTAGACGTACTGCCTTAGAACATATTTATTGTGATTACAATACATTTTTCAAACTTTTTCTGTTAAAGATGAGTTTAACTAGTTTACTATTTAGTCTCAGAAATCGACTTCTGACTTATAACGAAGATTGTAGACTTTTTTTAGTTAACTGTATAAAAAATTCAACATTTTTATGAACTCTTTATTTTTGTCTTGACTTTGTCTTTCAATTTGATTCAAATAGATGAAATTTGTTAGAATTCGGATTAGTTCTGGCTGGTCTTTCATCCTTCTTATATTGTGAAATTTGACTTCCTTCATATTTTCTTGAATCAACGTACACAGAAATGCAATTTTTACTAGACGTAATGGCTTAGAACATATTTATTGTGATTACAATACATTTTTCAAAAAATTTTCTGTTAAAGATGAGTTTATCTTGTTTACAATTTAGTCTCAGAAATCAACTTCCGACTTATAACAAAGAGTGTAGACTTTTTTGAGTTAACGTATAAAAAATTCAACATTTTTATGAACTCTTTATTTTTGAATTGGCCTTGTCTTTAAAATTGATTCAAATAGATGAATTTTGTTACAATTTGGATTAGTTCTGGCTGGTCTTTCATCCTTCTTCTATTGTGAAATTTGGCTTCCTTCATATTTTCTGGAATTAACGTACATAGAAATGCAATTTTTACTGGACGTACTGCCTTAGAACATATTTATTGTGATTACAATACATTTTTCAAACTTTTTCTGTTAAAGATGAGTTTAACTAGTTTACAATTTAGTCTCAGAAATCGACTTCCGACTTATAACGAAGATTGTAGACTTTTTTGAGTTAACAGTATAAAAAATTCAACATTTTTATGAACTCTTTATTTTTTTCTTGGCTTTGTCTTTCAATTTGATTCAAATAGATGAAATTTGTTAGAATTTGGATTAGTTGTGGCTGGTCTTTCATCCTTCTTATATTGTGAAATTTGACTTCCTTCATATTTTCTTGAATCAATGTACACAGAAATGCAATTTTTACTAGACGTAATGGCTTAGAACATATTTATTGTGATTACAATACATTTTTCAAAAATTTTCTGTTAAAGATGAGTTTATCTTGTTTACAATTTAGTCTCAGAAATCAACTTCCGACTTATATCAAAGAGTGTAGACTTTTTTGAGTTAATGTATAAAAAATTCAACATTTTTATGAACTCTTTATTTTTGTATTGGTTTTGTCTTTCAATTTATTCAAATAGATGAATTTTATTTCAATTTGGATTAGTTCTGGCTGGTCTTTCATCCTTCTTATATTGTGAAATTTGGCTTCCTTCATATTTTCTTGAGTCAACGTACACAGAAATGCAATTTTTACTAGACGTACTGCATTAGAACATATTTATTGTGATTATAATACCTTTTTCAAACTTTTTCTGTTAAAGATGAGTTTAACTAGTTTACAATTTAGTCTCAGAAATCGACTTCCGACTTATAACGAAGAGTGTATACTTTTTTGAGTTAACAATATACAAAAATCAACATTTTTATGAACTCTTTATTTTTTTCTTGGCTTTGTCTTTCAATTTGATTCAAATAGATGAAATTTGTTAGAATTTGGATTAGTTTTGGCTGGACTTTCATCCTTCTTATATTGTGAAATTTGACTTCCTTCATATTTTCTTGAATCAACGTACACAGAAATGCAATTTTTACCAGATGTAATGGCTTAGAACATATTTATTGTGATTACAATACATTTTTCAAAATTTTTCTTTTAAAAATGAGTTTATCTTTCTTACAATTTAGTCTCAGAAATCAACTTCCGACTTATAACAAAGAGTGTAGACTTTTTTGAGTTAGCGTATAAAAAATTCAACATTTTTATGAACTCTTTTTTTTTGTGTTGGCTTTGTCTTTCTATTTGATTCAAGATAGATGAAATTTGTTAGGATTTGGATTAGTTCTGGCTGGTCTTTCATCCTTCTTATATTGTAAAATTTGGCTTCCTTCATATTTTCTTGAATCAACATACATAGAAATGCAATTTTTACTAGACGTACTGCCTTAGAACATATTTATTGTGATTACAATACATTTTTCAAACTTTTTCTGTTAAAGATGAGTTTAACTAGTTTACAATTTAGTCTCAGAAATCGACTTCCGACTTATAACGAAGAGTGTAGACTTTTTTGAGTTAACAGTATAAAAAAATCAACATTTTTATGAACTCTTTATTTTTGTCTTGGCTTTGTCTTTCAATTTGATTCAAATAGATGAAATTTGTTAGAATTTGGATTAGTTCTGGCTGGTCTTTCATCCTTCTTATATTGTGAAATTTGACTTCCTTCATATTTTCTTGAATCAACGTACACAGAAATGCAATTTTTACCAGATGTAATGGCTTAGAACATATGTATTGTGATTACAATACATTTTTCAAAATTTTTCTTTTAAAAATGAGGTTATCTTGTTTACAATTTAGTCTCAGAAATCAACTTCCGACTTATAACAAAGAGTGTAGACTTTTTTGAGTTAGCGTATAAAAAATTCAACATTTTTATGAACTCTTTTTTTTTGTGTTGGCTTTTTCTTTCTATTTGATTCAAGATAGATGAAATTTGTTAGGATTTGGATTAGTTCTGGCTGGTCTTTCATCCTTCTTATATTGTAAAATTTGGCTTCCTTCATATTTTCTTGAATCAACATACATAGAAATGCAATTTTTACTAGACGTACTGCCTTAGAACATATTTATTGTGATTACAATACATTTTTCAAACTTTTTCTGTTAAAGATGAGTTTAACTAGTTTACAATTTAGTCTCAGAAATCGACTTCCGACTTATAACGAAGAGTGTAGACTTTTTTGAGTTAACGTATAAAAAATTCAACATTTTTATGAACTCTTTATTTTTGTCTTGGCTTTGTCTTTCAATTTGATTCAAATAGATGAAATTTGTTAGAATTTGGATTAGTTCTGGCTGGTCTTTCATCCTTCTTATATTGTGAAATTTGACTTCTTTCATATTTTCTTGAATCAACTTACACAGAAATGCTATTTTTACTAGACGTAATGGCTTAGAACATATTAATTGTGATTACAATACATTTTTCATACTTTTTCTGCTAAAGATGAGTTTATCTAGTTTACAATTTAGTCTCAGAAATCAACTTTCGACTTATAACGAAGAGTGTAGACTTTTTTGAGTTAACGTATAAAAAATTCAACATTTTTATGAACTCTTTATTTTTGTCTTGGCTTTGTCTTTCAATTTGATTCAAATAGATGAAATTTGTTAGAATTTGGATTAGTTCTGGCTGGTCTTTCATCCTTCTTATATTGTGAAATTTGACTTCCTTCATATTTTCTTGAATCAACGTACACAGAAATGCAATTTTTACTAGACGTAATGGCTTAGAACATATTTATTGTGATTACAATACATTTTTCAAAATTTTTCTGTTAAAGATGAGTTTATCTTGTTTACAATTTAGTCTCAGAAATCGACTTCCGACTTATAACAAAGAGTGTAGACCTTTTTGAGTTAACGTATACAAAATTCAACATTTTTATGAACTCTTTATTTTTGTATTGGCTTTGTCTTTCAATTTGATTCTAATATATGAATTTTGTTACAATTTGGATTAGTTATGGCTGGTCTTTCATCCTTCTTCTATTATCAAATTTGGCTTCCTTTATATTTTCTGGAATTAACGTACATAGAAATGCAATTTTTACTAGACGTACTGCCTTAGAACATATTTATTGTGATTAAAATACATTTTTAAGACTTTTTCTGTTAAAGATGAGTTTAACTAGTTTACAATTTAGTCTCAGAAATCGACTTCCGACTTATAACGAAGATTGTAGACTTTTTTGAGTTAACAGTACAAAAAATTCAACATTTTTATGAACTCTTTATTTTTGTCTTGGCTTTGTCTTTCAATTTGATTCAAATAGATGAAATTTGTTAGAATTTGGATTAGTTCGGGCTGGTCTTTCATCCTTCTTATATTGTGAAATTTGACTTCCTTCATATTTTCTTGAATCACCGCACACAGAAATGCAATTTTTACTAGACGTACTGCCTTAGAACATATTTATTGTGATTACAATACATTTTTCAAACTTTTTTCTGTTAAAGATGAGTTTAACTAGTTTACAATTGAGTCTCAGAAATCGACTTCCGAATTATAACGAAGATTGTAGACTTTTTTGAGTTAACAGTATAAAAATTCAACATTTTTATGAACTCTTTATTTTTGTCTTGGCTTTGTCTTTCAATTTGATTCAAATAGATGAAATTTGTTAGAATTTGGATTAGTTCTGGCTGGTCTTTCATCCTTCTTATATTGTGAAATTTGACTTCCTTCATATTTTCTTGAATCAACGTACACATAAATGCAATTTTTACTAGACGTAATGGCTTAGAACATATTTATTGAGATTACAATACATTTTTCAAAAAATTTCTGTTAAAGATGAGTTTATCTTGTTTACAATTTAGTCTCAGAAGTCGACTTCCGACTTATAACAAAGAGTGTAGACCTTTTTGAGTTAACGTATAAAAAATTCAACATTTTTATGAACTCTTTATTTTTGTATTGGCTTTGTCTTTCAATTTGATTCAAATAGATGAATTTTGTTACAATTTGGATTAGTTCTGGCTGGTCTTTCATCCTTCTTCTATTGTGAAATTTGGCTTCCTTCATATTTTCTGGAATTAACGTACATAAAAATGCAATTTTTACTAGACGTACTGCCTTAGAACATATTTATTGTGATTACAATACATTTTTCAAACTTTTTCTGTTAAAGATGAGTTTAACTAGTTTACAATTTAGTCTCAGAAATCGACTTCCGACTTATAACGAAGATTGTAGACTTTTTTGAGTTAACAGTATAAAAAATTCAACATTTTTATGAACTCTTTATTTTTGTCTTGGCTTTGTCTTTCAATTTGATTCAAATAGATGAATTTTGTTACAATTTGGATTAGTTCTGGCTGGTCTTTCATCCTTCTTCTATTGTGAAATTTGGCTTCCTTCATATTTTCTGGAATTAACGTACATAGAAATGCAATTTTTACTAGACGTACTGCCTTAGAACATATTTATTGTGATTACAATACATTTTTCAAACTTTTTCTGTTAAAGATGAGTTTTACTAATTTACAATTTAGTCTCAGAAATCGACTTCCGACTTATAACGAAGATTGTAGACTTTTTTGAATTAACAGTATAAAAAATTCAACATTTTTATGAACTCTTTATTTTTGTCTTGGCTTTGTCTTTCAATTTCATTCAAATTGATGAATTTTGTTAGAATTTGGATTAGTTCTGGCTGGTCTTTCATCCTTCTTATATTGTGAAATTTGACTTCCTTCATATTTTCTTGAATCAACGTACACAGAAATGCAATTTTTACTAGACGTAATGGCTTAGAACATATTTATTGTGATTACAATACATTTTTCAAAAAATTTTCTGTTAAAGATGAGTTTATCTTGTTTACAATTTAGTCTCAGAAATCAACTTCCGACTTATAACAAAGAGTGTAGACTTTTTTGAGTTAACGTATAAAAAATTCAACATTTTTATGAACTCTTTATTTTTGTATTGGCTTTGTCTTTCAATTTCATTCAAATTGATGAATTTTTTTATAATTTGGATTAGTTCTGGCTGGTCTTTCATCCTTCTTCTATTGTGAAATTTGGCTTCCTTCATATTTTCTTGAATTAACGTACATAGAAATGCAATTTTTACTAGACGTACTGCCTTAGAACATATTTATTGTGATTACAATACATTTTTCAAACTTTTTCTGTTAAAGATGAGTTTAACTAGTTTACAATTTAGTCTCAGAAATCGACTTCCGACTTAAAACGAAGATTGTAGACTTTTTTTAGTTAACAGTATAAAAAATTCAACATTTTTATGAACTCTTTATTTTTGTCTTGGCTTTGTCTTTCAATTTGATTCAAATAGATGAAATTTGTTAGAATTTGGATTAGTTCTGGCTGGTCTTTCATCCTTCTTATATTGTGAAATTTGACTTCCTTCATATTTTCTTGAATCAACGTACACAGAAATGCAATTTTTACAAGACGTAATGGCTTAGAACATATTTATTGTGATTACAATACATTTTTCAAAAATTTTCTGTTAAAGATGAGTTTATCTTGTTTACAATATAGTCTCAGAAATCAACTTCCTACTTATAACAAAGAGTGTAGACCTTTTTGAGTTAACGTATAAAAAATTGAACATTTTTATGAACTCTTTATTTTTGTATTGGCTTTGTCTTTCAATTTGATTCAAATTGCTGAATTTTTTTACAATTTGGATTAGTTCTGGCTGGTCTTTCAATCTTCTTCTATTGTGAAATTTGGCTTCCTTCATATTTTCTTGAATTAACGTACATAGAAATGCAATTTTTACTAGACGTACTGCCTTAGAACATATTTATTGTGATTACAATACATTTTTCAAACTTTTTCTGTTAAAGATGAGTTTAACTAGTTTACAATTTAGTCTCAGAAATCGACTTCCGACTTATAACGAAGATTGTAGACTTTTTTGAGTTAACAGTATAAAAAATTCAACATTTTTATGAACTCTTTATTTTTGTCTTGGCTTTGTCTTTCAATTTGATTCAAATAGATGAATTTTGTTACAATTTGGATTAGTTCACGCTGGTCTTTCATCCTCCTTCTATTGTGAAATTTGGCTTCCTTCATATTTTCTGGAATTAACGTACATAGAAATGCAATTTTTACTGGACGTACTGCCTTAGAACATATTTATTGTGATTACAATACATTTTTCAAACTTTTTCTGTTAAAGATGAGTTTAACTAGTTTACAGTTTAGTCTCAGAAATCGACTTCCGACTTATAACGAAGATTGTAGACTTTTTTGAGTTAACAGTATAAAAAATTCAACATTTTTATGAACTCTTTATTTTTGTGTTGGCTTTGTCTTTCAATTTGATTCAAATAGATGAAATTTGTTAGAATTTGGATTAGTTCTGGCTGGTCTTTCATCCTTCTTATATTGTGAAATTTGACTTCCTTCATATTTTCTTGAATCAACGTACACAGAAATGCAATTTTTACTAGACATAATGGCTTAGAACATATTTATTGTGATTACAATACATTTTTCAAAATTTTCTGTTAAAGATGAGTTTATCTAGTTTACAATTTAGTCTCAGAAATCAACTTCCGACTTATAACAAAGAGTGTAGACTTTTTTGAGTTAACGTATAAAAAATTCAACATTTTTATGAACTCTTTATTTTTGTATTGGTTTTGTCTTTCAATTTGATTCAAATAGATGAATTTTGTTACAATTTGGATTAGTTATGGCTGTTCTTTCATCCTTCTTATATTGTGAAATTTGACTTCCTTCATATTTTCTTGAATCAACGTACACAGAAATGCAATTTTTACTAGACGTAATGGCTTAGAACATATTTATTGTGATTACAATACATTTTTCAAACTTTTTCTGTTAAAGATGAGTTTAACTAGTTTACAATTTAGTCTCAGAAATCGACTTCCGACTTATAACGAAGAGTGTAGACTTTTTTGAGTTAACAGTATAAAAAAATCAACATTTTTATGAACTCTTTATTTTTGTCTTGGCTTTGTCTTTCAATTTGATTCAAATAGATGAAATTTGTTAGAATTTGGATTAGTTCTGGCTGGTCTTTCATCCTTCTTATTTGTGAAATTTGACTTCCTTCATATTTTCTTGAATCAACGTACACAGAAATACAATTTTTACTAGACGTAATGGCTTAGAACATATTTATTGTGATTACAATACATTTTTCAAAAATTTTCTGTTAAAGATGAGTTTATCTTGTTTACAATTTAGTCTCAGAAATCAACTTCCGACTTATAACAAAGAGTGTAGACTTTTTTGAGTTAACGTATAAAAAATTCAACATTTTTATGAACTCTTTATTTT
This sequence comes from Papaver somniferum, assembly GCF_003573695.1. Taxonomy (NCBI): domain Eukaryota; kingdom Viridiplantae; phylum Streptophyta; class Magnoliopsida; order Ranunculales; family Papaveraceae; genus Papaver; species Papaver somniferum. The sequence continues at coordinate 993,968 of NW_020649082.1, forward strand.
TGTATTGGCTTTGTCTTTCAATTTGATTCAAATAGATGAATTTTGTTACAGTTTGGATTAGTTTTGGCCGGACTTTCATCCTTCTGATATTGTGAAATTTGGCTTCCTTCATATTTTCTTGAATCAACGTACACAGAAATGCAATTTTTACTAGACGTACTGCCTTAGAACATATTTATTGTGATTACAATACATTTTTCAAACTTTTTCTGTTAAAGATGAGTTTAACTAGTTTACAATTTAGTCTCAGAAATCGACTTCCGACTTATAACGAAGATTGTAGACTTTTTTGAGTTAACAGTATAAAAAATTCAACATTTTTATGAACTCTTTATTTTTTTCTTGGCTTTGTCTTTCAATTTGATTCAAATAGATGAAATTTGTTAGAATTTGGATTAGTTGTGGCTGGTCTTTCATCCTTCTTATATTGTGAAATTTGACTTCCTTCATATTTTCTTGAATCAACGTACACAGAAATGCAATTTTTACTAGACGTAATGGCTTAAAACATATTTATTGTGATTACAATAAATTTTTCAAAATTTTTCTGTTAAAGATGAGTTTATCTTGTTTACAATTTAGTCTCAGAAATCAACTTCCGACTTATATCAAAGAGTGTAGACTTTTTTGAGTTAATGTATAAAAAATTCAACATTTTTATGAACTCTTTATTTTTGTCTTGGCTTTGTCTTTCAATTTGATTCAAATAGATGAATTTTGTTTCAATTTGGATTAGTTCTGGCTGGTCTTTCATCCTTCTTATATTGTGAAATTTGGCTTCCTTCATATTTTCTTGAGTCAACGTACACAGAAATGCAATTTTTACTAGACGTACTGCCTTAGAACATATTTATTGTGATTACAATACATTTTTCAAACTTTTTCTATTAAAGATGAGTTTAACTAGTTTACAATTTAGTCTCAGAAATCGACTTCCGACTTATAACGAAGATTGTAGACTTTTATGAGTTAACAGTATAAAAAATTCAACATTTTTATGAACTCTTTATTTTTGACTTGGCTTTGTCTTTCAATTTGATTCAATTAGATGAAATTTGTTAGAATTTGGATTAGTTCTGGCTGGTCTTTGATCCTTCTTATATTGTGAAATTTGACTTCCTTCATGTTTTATTGAATCAACGTACACAGAAATGCAATTTTTACTAGACGTAGTGGCTTAGAACATATTTATTGTGATGACAATACATTTTTCAAAAATTTTCTGTTAAAGATGAGTTTATCTTGTTTACAATTTAGTCTCAGAAATCAACTTCCGACTTATAACAAAGAGTGTAGACTTTTTTGAGTTAACGTATAAAAAATTCAACATTTTTATGAACTCTTTATTTTTGTATTGGCTTTGTATTTCAATTTGATTCAAATAAATGAATTTTGTTATAATTTGGATTAGTTCTGGCTGGTCTTTCATCCTTCTTCTATTGTGAAATTTGGCTTCCTTCATATTTTCTTGAATTAACGTACATAGAAATGCAATTTTTACTAGACGTACTGCCTTAGAACATATTTATTGTGATTACAATACATTTTTCAAACTTTTTCTGTTAAAGATGAGTTGAATTAGTTTACAATTTAGTCTCAGAAATCGACTTCTGACTTATAACGAAGATTGTAGACTTTTTTTAGTTAATAGTATAAAAAATTCAACATTTTTATGAACTCTTTATTTTTGTCTTGGCTTTGTCTTTCAGTTTGATTTAAATAGATGAAATTTGTTAGAATTCGTATTTGTTCTGGCTGGTCTTTCATCCTTCTTATATTGTGAAATTTGACTTCCTTCATATTTTCTTGAATCAACGTACACAGAAATGCAATTTTTACTAGACGTAATGGCTTAGAACATATTTATTGTGATTACAATACATTTTTCAAAAATTTTCTGTTAAAGATGAGTTTATCTTGTTTACAATTTAGTCTCAGAAATCAACTTCCGACTTATAACAAAGAGTGTAGACCTTTTTGAGTTAACCTATAAAAAATTGAACATTTTTATGAACTCTTTATTTTTGTACTGGCTTTGTCTTTCAATTTCATTCAAATTGATGAATTTTTTAATAATTTGAATTAGTTCTGGCTGGTCTTTCATCCTTCTTCTATTGTGAAATTTGACTTCCTTCATAATTTCTTGAATCAACGTACACAGAAATGCAATTTTTACTAGACGTAATGGCTTAGAACATATTTATTGTGATTACAATACATTTTTCAAAAATTTTCTGTTAAAGATGAGTTTATCTTGTTTACAATTTAGTCTCAGAAATCAACTTCCGACTTATAACAAAGAGTGTAGACCTTTTTGAGTTAACCTATAAAAAATTGAACATTTTTATGAACTCTTTATTTTTGTATTGGCTTTGTCTTTCAATTTCATTCAAATTGATGAATTTTTTTATAATTTGGATAAGTTCTGGCTGGTCTTTCATCCTTCTTATATTGTGAAATTTGACTTCCTTCATATTTTCTGGAATTAACGTACATAGAAATGCAATTTTTACTAGACTTACTGCCTTAGAACATATTTATTGTGATTACAATACATTTTTCAAATTTTTTCTGTTAAAGATGAGTTTATCTAGTTTACAATTTAGTCTCAGAAATCGACTTCCGATTTATAACGAAGATTGTAGACTTTTTTGAGTTAACAGTATAAAAAATTCAACATTTTTATGAACTCTTTATTTTTGTATTGGCTTTGTCTTTAAATTTGATTCAAATAGATGAATTTTGTTACAATTTGGATTAGTTCTGGCTGGTCTTTCATCCTTCTTCTATATTGAAATTTGGATTCCTTCATATTTTCTTGAATTAACGTACATAGAAATGCAATTTTTACTAGACGTACTGCCTTAGAACATATTTATTGTGATTACAATACATTTTTCAAACTTTTTCTGTTAAAGATGAGTTTAACTAGTTTACAATTTAGTCTCAGAAATCGACTTCCGACTTATAACGAAGATTGTAGACTTTTTTGAGTTAACAGTATAAAAAATTCAACATTTTTATGAACTCTTTATTTTTGTCTTGGCTTTGTCTTTCAATTTGATTCAAATAGATGAAATTTGTTAGAATTTGGATTAGTTCTGGCTGGTCTTTCATCCTTCTTATATTGTGAAATTTGACTTCCTTCATATTTTCTTGAATCAACGTACACAGAAATGCAATTTTTACTAGACGTAATGGCTTAGAACATATTTATTATGATTACAATACATTTTTCAAAAATTTTCTGTTAAAGATGAGTTTATCTTGTTTACAATTTAGTCTCAGAAATCAACTTCCGACTTATATCAAAGAGTGTAGACTTTTTTGAGTTAACAGTATAAAAAAATCAACATTTTTATGAACTCTTTATTTTTGTATTGTCTTTGTCTTTCAATTTGATTCAAATAGATGAATTTTGTTTCAATTTGGATTAGTTCTGGCTGGTCTTTCATCCTTCTTATATTGTGAAATTTGGCTTCCTTCATATTTTCTTGAGTGAACGTACACAAAAATGCAATTTTTACTAGACGTACTGCCTTAGAACATATTTATTGTGATTACAATACATTTTTCAAACTTTTTCTGTTAAAGATGAATTTAACTAGTTTACAATTTAGTCTCAGAAATCGACTTCCGACTTATAACGAAGAGTGTATACTTTTTTGAGTTAACAGTATAAAAGATGAGGATGAAGACGGAGAGTTTTATGAGGATGAAGATGAGGATGTCTTGGGTAATTATGCTTTTGATACGGATATTATGGATAGAATTTTTTCTATGAGCAAATCGTATAGAGTTGGTAGCAGCAGAAGTAAAATGAAAGGAGTTGGCTATAGATATAGGTAGCTTCTTTTAGTTTTTCTTTTTTGTGGTTATGGATTTTGTTATTTCTTAATCGTTATTTAGTCCCCTTTGGTTTATGGGGGTATGGAGAAGTGTGCTCCAAATTTGTAATTCTTGTAATTACGTTTTTTTGCTTAATAAACCTTTTTGACCTAGCAAAAAAAAAATAACAGTATAAAAAATTCACATTTTTATGAACTCTTTATTTTTGTCTTGGCTTTGTCTTTCAATTTGATTCAAATAGATGAAATTTGTTAGAATTTGGATTAGTTCTGGCTGGTCTTTCATCCTTCTTATATTGTGAAATTTGACTTCCTTCATATTTTCTTGAATCAACGTACACAGAAATGCAATTTTTACTAGACGTAATGGCTTAGAACATATTTATTGTGATTACAATACATTTTTCAAAAAATTTCTGTTAAAGATGAGTTTATCTTGTTTACAATTTAGTCTCAGAAATCAACTTCCGACTTATATCAAAGAGTGTAGACTTTTTTGAGTTAACGTATAAAAACTTCAACATTTTTATGAACTCTTTATTTTTGTATTGTCTTTGTCTTTCAATTTGATTCAAATAGATGAATTTTGTTTCAATTTGGATTAGGTCTGGCTGGTCTTTCATCCTTCTTATATTTTGAAATTTGGCTTCCTTCATATTTTCTTGAGTCAACGTACACAGAAATGCAATTTTTACTAGACGTACTGCCTTAGAACATATTTATTGTGATTACAATACATTTTTCAAACTTTTTATGTTAAAGATGAGTTTAAATAGTTTACAATTTAGTCTCAGAAATCGACTTCCGACTTATAACGAAGAGTGTAGACTTTTTTGAGTTAACAATATAAAAAAATCAACATTTTTACGAACTCTTTATTATTGTCTTGGCTTTGTCTTTCAATTTGATTCAAATAGATGAAATTTGTTAGAATTTGGATTAGTTCTGGCTGGTCTTTCATCCTTCTTATATTGTGAAATTTGACTTCCTTCATATTTTCTTGAATCAACGTACACAGAAATGCAATTTTTACTAGACGTAATGGCTTAGAACATATTTATTGTGATTACAATACATTTTTCAAAAATTTTCTGTTAAAGATGAGTTTATCTTGTTTACAATTTAGTCACAGAAATCATCTTCCGACTTATAACAAAGAGTGTAGACTTTTTTGAGTTAACGTATAAAAAATTCAACATTTTTATGAACTCTTTATTTTTGTATTGGCTTTGTCTTTCAATTTGATTCAAATAGATGAATTTTGTTACAATTTGGATTAGTTCTGCTTGGTCTTTCATCCTTCTTCTATTGTGAAATTTGACTTCCTTTATATATTCTTGAATCAACGTACATATAAATGCAATTTTTACTAGACGTACTGCCTTAAAACATATTTATTATGATTACAATACATTTTTCAAACTTTTTCTGTTAAAGATGAGTTTAACTAGTTTACTATTTAGTCTCAGAAATCGACTTCCGACTTATAACGAAGAGTGTAGACTTTTTTGAGTTAACGTATAAAAAATTCAACATTTTTATGAACTCTTTATTTTTGTCTTGGCTTTGTCTTTCAATTTGATTCAAATAGATGAATTTTGTTACAATTTGGATTAGTTCTGGCTGGTCTTTCATCCTTCTTCTAGTGTGAAATTTGACTTCCTTCATATTTTCTTGAATCAACGTACACAGAAATGCAATTTTTACTAGACGTAATGGCTTAGAACATATTTATTGTGATTACAATACATTTTTCAAACTTTTTCTGTTAAAGATAAGTTTATCTAGTTTACAGTTTAGTCTTAGAAATCAATTTTCGAATTATACCGAAGTTTGTAGACTTTTTTGAGTTAACGTATAAAAAATTTAACATTTTTATGAACTCTTTATTTTTGTCTTGGCTTTGTCTTTCAATTTGATTCAACTAGATGAAATTTGTTAGAATTTGGATTAGTTCTAGCTGGTTTTCATCCTTCTTATATTGTGAAATTTGACTTCCTTCATATTTTCTTAAATCAACGTATACAGAAATGCAATTTTTACTAGACGTAATGGCTTAGAACATATTTATTGTGATTACAATACATTTTTCAAAATTTTCTGTTAAAGATGAGTTTATCTTGTTTACAATTTAGTCTCAGAAATCAACTTCCGACTTATAACAAAGAGTGTAGACTTTTTTGAGTTAACGTATAAAAAATTCAACATTTTTATGAACTCTTTATTTTTGTATTGGCTTTGTCTTTCAATTTGATTCAAATAGATGAATTTTGTTACAATTTGGATTAGTTCTGCTTGGTCTTTCATCCTTCTTCTATTGTGAAATTTGACTTCCTTTATATATTCTTGAATCAACGTACATATAAATGCAATTTTTACTAGACGTACTGCCTTAGAACATATTTATTATGATTACAATACATTTTTCAAACTTTTTCTGTTAAAGATGAGTTTAACTAGTTTACTATTTAGTCTCAGAAATCGACTTCCGACTTATAACGAAGAGTGTAGACTTTTTTGAGTTAACGTATAAAAAATTCAACATTTTTATGAACTCTTTATTTTTGTCTTGGCTTTGTCTTTCAATTTGATTCAAATAGATGAAATTTGTTAGAATTTAGATTAGTTCTGGCTGGTCTTTCATCCTTCTTATATTGTGAAATTTGACTTCCTTCATATTTTCTTGAATCAACGTACACAGAAATGCAATTTTTACTAGACCTAATGGCTTAGAACATATTTATTGTGATTACAATACATTTTTCAAAATTTTCTGTTAAAGATGAGTTTTTCTTGTTTACAATTTAGTCTCAGAAATCAACTTCCGACTTATTACAAAGAGTGTAGACTTTTTTGAGTTAACGTATAAAAAATTCAACATTTTTATGAACTCTTTATTTTTGTATTGGCTTTGTCTTTCAATTTGATTCAAATAGATGAATTTTGTTACAATTTGGATTAGTTCTGGCTGGTCTTTCATCCTTCTTATATTGTGAAATTTGACTTCCTTCATATTTTCTTGAATCAACGTACACGGAAATGCAATTTTTACTAGACGTAATGGCATAGAACATATTTATTGTGATTACAATATATTTTTAAAAAATTTTCTGTTAAAGATGAGTTTAACTAGTTTACAATTTAGTCTGATAAATCGACTTCCGACTTTTAACGAAGAGTGTGGACTTTTTTGAGTTAAAGTATAAAAAATTCAACATTTTTATGAACTCTTTATTTTTGTCTTGGCTTTGTCTTTCAATTTGATTCAAATAGATGAAATTTTTTAGAATTTGGATTAGTTCTAGCTGGTTTTCATCCTTCTTATATTGTGAAATTTGACTTCCTTCATATTTTCTTGAATCAACGTACACAGAAATGCAATTTTTACTAGACGTAATGGCTTAGAACATATTTATTGTGATTACAATACATTTTTCAAAATTTTCTGTTAAAGATGAGTTTTTCTTGTTTACAATTTAGTCTCAGAAATCAACTTCCGACTTATAACAAAGAGTGTAGACTTTTTTGAGTTAACGTATAAAAAATTCAACATTTTTATGAACTCTTTATTTTTGTATTGGCTTTGTCTTTCAATTTGATTCAAATAGATGAATTTTGTTACAATTTGGATTAGTTCTGGCTGGTCTTTCATCCTTCTTCTATTGTGAAATTTGACTTCCATCATATTTTCTTGAATCAAAGTACACAGAAATGCAATTTTTACTAGACGTAATGGCTTAGAACATATTTATTGTGATTACAATACATTTTTCAAACTTTTTCTGTTAAAGATAAGTTTATCTAGTTTACAGTTTAGTCTTAGAAATAAATTTTCGACTTATACCGAGGTTTGTAGACTTTTTTGAGTTAACGTATAAAAAATTTAACATTTTTATGAACTCTTTATTTTTTGTCTTGGCTTTGTCTTTCAATTTGATTCAACTAGATGAAATTTGTTAGAATTTGGATTAGTTCTAGCTGGTTTTCATCCTTCTTATATTGTGAAATTTGACTTCCTTCATATTTTCTTAAATCAACGTATACAGAAATGCAATTTTTACTAGACGTAATGGCTTAGAACATATTTATTGTGATTACAATACATTTTTCAAAATTTTCTGTTAAAGATGAGTTTATCTTGTTTACAATTTAGTCTCAGAAATCAACTTCCGACTTATAACAAAGAGTGTAGACTTTTTTGAGTTAACGTATAAAAAATTCAACATTTTTATGAACTCTTTATTTTTGTATTGGCTTTGTCTTTCAATTTGATTCAAATAGATGAATTTTGTTACAATTTGGATTAGTTTTGGCTGGACTTTCATCCTTCTTATATTGTGAAATTTGGCTTCCTTCATATTTTCTTGAATCAACGTACACAGAAATGCAATTTTTACTAGACGTACTGCCTTAGAACATATTTATTGTGATTACAATACATTTTTCAAACTTTTTCTGTTAAAGATGAGTTTAACTAGTTTACAATTTAGTCCCAGAAATCGACTTCCGACTTATAACGAAGATTGTAGACTTTTTTGAGTTAACGTATAAAAAATTCAACATTTTTATGAACTTTTTATTTTTGTCTTGGCTTTGTCTTTCAATTTGATTCAAATAGATGAAATTTGTTAGAATTTGGATTAGTTGTTGCTGGTCTTTCATCCTTCTTATATTGTGAAATTTGACTTCCTTCATATTTTCTTGAATCAACGTACACAGAAATGCAATTTTTACTAGACGTAATGGCTTAGAACATATTTATTGTGATTACAATACATTTTTCAAAAATTTTCTGTTAAAGATGAGTTTATCTTGTTTACAATTTAGTCTCAGAAATCAACTTCCGACTTATATCAAAGAGTGTAGACTTTTTTGAGTTAATGTATAAAAAATTCAACATTTTTATGAACTCTTTATTTTTGTATTGGCTTTGTCTTTCAATTTATTCAAATAGATGAATTTTATTTCAATTTGGATTAGTTCTGGCTGGTCTTTCATCCTTCTTATATTGTGAAATTTGGCTTCCTTCATATTTTCTTGAGTCAACGTACACAGAAATGCAATTTTTACTAGATGTACTGCATTAGAACATATTTATTGTGATTATAATACCTTTTTCAAACTTTTTCTGTTAAAGATGAGTTTAACTAGTTTACAATTTAATCTCAGAAATCGACTTCCGACTTATAACGAAGAGTGTATACTTTTTTGAGTTAACAATATACAAAAATCAACATTTTTATGAACTCTTTATTTTTTTCTTGGCTTTGTCTTTCAATTTGATTCAAATAGATGAAATTTGTTAGAATTTGGATTAGTTTTGGCTGGACTTTCATCCTTCTTATATTGTGAAATTTGACTTCCTTCATATTTTCTTGAATCAACGTACACAGAAATGCAATTTTTACCAGATGTAATGGCTTAGAACATATTTATTGTGATTACAATACATTTTTCAAAATTTTTCTTTTAAAAATGAGTTTATCTTGTTTACAATTTAGTCTCAGAAATCAACTTCCGACTTATAACAAAGAGTGTAGACTTTTTTGAGTTAGCGTATAAAAAATTCAACATTTTTATGAACTCTTTTTTTTGTGTTGGCTTTGTCTTTCTATTTGATTCAAGATAGATGAAATTTGTTAGGATTTGGATTAGTTCTGGCTGGTCTTTCATCCTTCTTATATTGTAAAATTTGGCTTCCTTCATATTTTCTTGAATCAACATACATAGAAATGCAATTTTTACTAGACGTACTGCCTTAGAACATATTTATTGTGATTACAATACATTTTTCAAACTTTTTCTGTTAAAGATGAGTTTAACTAGTTTACAATTTAGTCTCAGAAATCGACTTCCGACTTATAACGAAGAGTGTAGACTTTTTTGAGTTAACAGTATAAAAAAATCAACATTTTTATGAACTCTTTATTTTTGTCTTGGCTTTGTCTTTCAATTTGATTCAAATAGATGAAATTTGTTAGAATTTGGATTAGTTCTGCTTGGTCTTTCATCCTTCTTCTATTGTGAAATTTGACTTCCTTCATATATTCTTGAAACAACATACATAGAAATGCAATTTTTACTAGACGTACTGCCTTAGAACATATTTATTGTGATTACAATACATTTATCAAAGTTTTTCTGTTAAAGATGAGTTTAACTAGTTTACAATTTAGTCTCAGAAATCGACTTCCGACTTATAACGAAGAGTGTAGACTTTTTTGAGTTAACAGTATAAAAAAATCAACATTTTTATGAACTCTTTATTTTTGTCTTGGCTTTGTCTTTCAATTTGATTCAAATAGATGAAATTTGTTAGAATTTGGATTAGTTCTGGCTGGTCTTTCCTCCTTATATTGTGAAATTTGACTTCCTTCATGTTTTATTGAATCAACGTACACAGAAATGCAATTTTTACTAGACGTAATGGCTTAGAACATATTTATTGTGATGACAATACATTTTTCAATAATTTTCTGTTAAAGATGAGTTTATCTTGTTTACAATTTAGTCTCAGAAATCAACTTCCGACTTATAACAAAGAGTGTAGACTTTTTTGAGTTAACATATAAAAAATTCAACATTTTTATGAACTCTTTATTTTTGTATTGGCTTTGTCTTTCAATTTGATTCAAATAGATGAATTTTGTTACAATTTGGATTAGTTCTGGCTGGTCTTTCATCCTTCTTCTATTGTGAAATTTGGCTTCCTTCATATTTTCTTGAATTAACGTACATAGAAATGCAATTTTTACTAGACGTAATTCCTTAGAACATATAATTTGTGATTAAAATATATTTTTCAAACTTTTTCTGTTAAAGATGAGTTTATCTAGTTTACAATTTAGTCTTAGAAATCAATTTTCCACTTATACCGAAGTTTGTAGACTTTTTTGAGTTAACGTATATAAAATTCAACATTTTTGTGAACTATTTCTTTATGTGTTGGCTTGGTCTTTCTATTTGATTCAAGATAGATGAAATTTGTTAGGATTTGGATTAGTTCTGCTTGGTCTTTCATCCTTCTTCTATTGTGAAATTTGACTTCCTTCATATATTCTTGAATCAACGTACATAGAAATACAACTTTTACTAGACGTACTGCCTTAGAACATATTTATTGTGATTACAATACATTTTTCGAACTTTTTCTGTTAAAGATGAGTTTAACTAGTTTACAATTTAGTCCCAGAAATCGACTTCCGACTTTTAACGAAGAGTGTGGACTTTCTTGAGTTAACGTCTAAAAAATTCAACATTTTTATGAACTCTTTATTTTTGTCTTGGCTTTTTCTTTCAATTTGATTCAAATAGATGAAATTTGTTATAATTTGGATTAGTTCTGGCTGGTCTTTCATCCTTCTTATATTGTGAAATTTGACTTCCTTCATATTTTCTTGAATCAACGTACACAGAAATGCAATTTTTACTAGACGTAATGGCATAGAACATATTTATTGTGATTACAATACATTTTTCAAAAAATTTCTGTTAAAGATGAGTTTAAATAGTTTACAATTTAGTCTCAGAAATCGACTTCCGACTTTTAACGAAGAGTGTGGACTTTTTTGAGTTAACGTATAAAAAGTTCAACATTTTTATGAACTCTTTGTTTTTGTATTGGCTTTGTCTTTCAATTTGATTCAAATAGATGAATTTTGTTACAATTTGGATTAGTTCTAGCTGGTTTTCATCCTTCTTATATTGTGAAATTTGACTTCCTTCATATTTTCTTGAATCAACGTACACAGAAATGCAATTTTTACTAGACGTAATGGCTTAGAACATATTTATTGTGATTACAATACATTTTTCAAAATTTTCTGTTAAAGATAAGTTTATCTTGTTTACAATTTCTTCTCAGAAATCAACTTCTAACTTATAACAAAGAGTGTAAACTTTTTTGAGTTAACGTATAAAAAATTCAACATTTTTATGAACTCTTTATTTTTGTATTGGCTTTGTCTTTCAATTTTATTCAAATAAATGAAATTTGTTAGAATTTGGATTAGTTATGGCTGGTCTTTCATCCTTCTTATATTGTGAAATTTGACTTCCTTCATATTTTCTTTAATCAACGTACACAGAAATGCAATTTTTACTAGACGTAATGGCATATAACATATTTATTGTGATTATAATACATTTTTCAATTTTTTTTTGTTAAATATGAGTTTAACTAGTTTACAATTTAGTCTTAGAAATCGACTTCCGACTTTTAACGAAGAGTGTGGACTTTTTTGAGTTAACGTATAAAAAATTCAACATTTTTATGAACTCTTTATTTTTGTCTTGGCTTTGTCTTTCAATTTGATTCAAATAGATGAAATTTGTTAGAATTTGGATTAGTTCTAGCTGGTTTTCATCCTTCTTATATTGTGAAATTCGACTTCCTTCATATTTTCTTGAATCAACGTACACAGAAATGCAATTTTTACTAGACGTAATGGCTTAGAACATATTTATTGTACATTTTTCAAAATTTTCTGTTAAAGATGAGTTTATCTTGTTTACAATTTAGTCTCAGAAATCAACTTCCGACTTATAACAAAGAGTGTAGACTTTTTTGAGTTAACGTATAAAAAATTCAACATTTTTATGAACTCTTTATTTTTTTCTTGGCTTTGTCTTTCAATTTGATTCAAATAGATGAATTTTGTTACAATTTGGATTAGTTCTGGCTGGTCTTCATCCTTCTTATATTGTGAAATTTGACTTCCTTCATATTTTCTTGAATCAACGTACACAGAAATGCAATTTTTACTAGACGTAATGACATAGAACATATTTATTGTGATTACAATACATTTTTCAAAATTTTCTGTTAAAGATGAGTTTATCTTGTTTACAATTTAGTCTCAGAAATCAACTTCCGACTTATAACAAAGAGTGTAGACTTTTTTGAGTTAACGTATAAAAAATTCAACATTTTTATGAACTCTTTATTTTTGTCTTGGCTTTAATTTCAATTTGATTCAAATAGATGAATTTTGTTACAATTTGGATTAGTTCTGGCTGGTCTTTCATCCTTCTTATATTGTGAAATTTGACCTCCTTCATATTTTCTTGAATCAACGTACACAGAAATGCAATTTTTACTAGATGTAATGGCTTAGAACATATTTATTGTGATTACAATACATTTTTCAAAAATTTTCTGTTAAAGATGAGTTTATCTTGTTTACAATTTAGTCTCAGAAATCAACTTCCGACTTATAACAAAGAGTGTAGACTTTTTTGAGTTAACGTATAAAAAATTCAACATTTTTATGAACTCTTTATTTTTGTATTGGCTTTGTCTTTCAATTTGATTCAAATAGATGAATTTTGTTACAATTTGGATTAGTTTTGGCTGGACTTTCATCCTTCTTATATTGTGAAATTTGGCTTCCTTCATATTTTCTTGAATCAACGTACACAGAAATGCAATTTTTACTAGACGTACTGCCTTAGAACATATTTATTGTGATTACAATACATTTTTCAAACTTTTTCTGTTAAAGATGAGTTTAACTAGTTTACAATTTAGTCTCAGAAATCGACTTCCGACTTATAACGAAGAGTGTAGACTTTTTTGAGTTAACAGTATAAAAAAATCAACAATTTTATGAACTCTTTATTTTTGTCTTGGCTTTGTCTTTCAATTTGATTCAAATAGATGAAATTTGTTAGAATTTGGATTAGTTCTGGCTGGTCTTTCATCCTTCTTATTTGTGAAATTTGACTTCCTTCATATTTTCTTGAATCAACGTACACAGAAATACAATTTTTACTAGACGTAATGGCTTAGAACATATTTATTGTGATTACAATACATTTTTCAAAATTTTTCTGTTAAAGATGAGTTTATCTTGTTTACAATTTAGTCTCAGAAATCAACTTCCGACTTATAACAAAGAGTGTAGACTTTTTTGAGTTAACGTATAAAAAATTCAACATTTTTATGAACTCTTTATTTTTGTATTGGCTTTGTCTTTCAATTTGATTCAAATAGATGAATTTTGTTACAATTTGGATTAGTTTTGGCTGGACTTTCATCCTTCTGATATTGTGAAATTTGGCTTCCTTCATATTTTCTTGAATCAACGTACATAGAAATGCAATTTTTACTAGACGTACTGCCTTAGAACATATTTATTGTGATTACAATACATTTTTCAAACTTTTTCTGTTAAAGATGAGTTTAACTAGTTTACAATTTAGTCTCAGAAATCGACTTCCGACTTATAACGAAGATTGTAGACTTTTTTGAGTTAACAGTATAAAAAATTCAACATTTTTATGAACTCTTTATTTTTTTCTTGGCTTTGTCTTTCAATTTGATTCAAATAGATGAAATTTGTTAGAATTAGGATTAGTTGTGGCTGGTCTTTCATCCTTCTTATATTGTGAAATTTGACTTCCTTCATATTTTCTTGAATCAGCGTACACAGAAATGCAATTTTTACTAGACGTAATGGCTTAGAACATATTTATTGTGATTACAATACATTTTTCAAAATTTTTTTGTTAAAGATGAGTTTATCTTGTTTACAATTTAGTCTCAGAAATCAACTTCCGACTTATATCAACGAGTGTAGACTTTTTTGAGTTAATGTATAAAAAATTCAACATTTTTATGAACTCTTTATTTTTGTATTGGCTTTGTCTTTCAATTTATTCAAATAGATGAATTTTATTTCAATTTGGATTAGTTCTGGCTGGTATTTCATCCTTCTTATTTTGTGAAATTTGGCTTCCTTCATATTTTCTTGAGTCAACGTACACAGAAATGCAATTTTTACTAGACGTACTGCATTAGAACATATTTATTGTGATTATAATACATTTTTCAAACTTTTTCTGTTAAAGATGAGTTTAACTAGTTTACAATTTAGTCTCAGAAATCGACTTCCGACTTATAACGAAGAGTGTATACTTTTTTGAGTTAGCGTATAAAAAATTCAACATTTTTATGAACTCTTTTTTTTTGGTGTTGGCTTTGTCTTTCTATTTGATTCAAGATAGATGAAATTTGTTAGGATTTGGATTAGTTCTTGCTGGTCTTTCATCCTTCTTATATTGTAACATTTGGCTTCCTTCATATTTTCTTGAATCAACATACATAGAAATGCAATTTTTACTAGACGTACTGCCTTAGAACATATTTATTGTGATTACAATACATTTTTCAAACTTTTTCTGTTAAAGATGAGTTTAACTAGTTTACAATTTAGTCTCAGAAATCGACTTCCGACTTATAACGAAGAGTGTAGACTTTTTTGAGTTAACAGTATAAAAAAATCAACATTTTTATGAACTCATTATTTTTGTCTTGGCTTTGTCTTTCAATTTGATTCAAATAGATGAAATTTGTTAGAATTTGGATTAGTTCTGGCTGGTCTTTCATCCTTCTTATATTGTGAAATCTGGCTTCCTTCATATTTTCTTGAATCAACGTACACAGAAATGCAATTTTTACTAAACGTAATGGCTTAGAACATATGTATTGTGATTACAATACATTTTTCAAAATTTTTCTGTTAAAGATGAGTTTATCTTGTTTACAATTTAGTCTCAGAAATCAACTTCCGACTTATAACAAAGAGTGTAGACTTTTTTGAGTTAACGTATAAAAAATTCAACATTTTTATGAACTCTTTATTTTTGTATTGGCTTTGTCTTTCAATTTGATTCAAATAGATGAATTTTGTTACAATTTGGATTAGTTATGGCTGGTCTTTCATCCTTCTTATATTGTGAAATTTGACCTCCTTCATATTTTCATGAATCAACGTACACAGAAATGCAATTTTTACTAGACGTAATGGCTTAGAACATATTTATTGTGATTACAATACATTTTTCAAAAATTTTCTGTTAAAGATGAGTTTATCTTGTTTATAATTTAGTCTCAGAAATCGACTTCCAACTTATAACGAAGAGTGTATACTTTTTTGAGTTAGCGTATAAAAAATTCAACATTTTTATGAACTCTTTTTTTTTTGTGTTGGCTTTGTCTTTCTATTTGATTCAAGATAGATGAAATTTGTTAGGATTTGGATTAGTTCTTGCTAGTCTTTCATCCTTCTTATATTGTAACATTTGGCTTCCTTCATATTTTCTTGAATCAACATACATAGAAATGCAATTTTTACTAGACGTACTGCCTTAGAACATATTTATTGTGATTACAATACATTTTTCAAACTTTTTCTGTTAAAGATGAGTTTAACTAGTTTACAATTTAGTCTCAGAAATCGACTTCCGACTTATAACGAAGAGTGTAGACTTTTTTGAGTTAACAGTATAAAAAAATCAACATTTTTATGAACTCTTTATTTTTGTCTTGGCTTTGTCTTTCAATTTGATTCAAATAGATGAAATTTGTTAGAATTTGGATTAGTTCTGGCTGGTCTTTCATCCTTCTTATATTGTGAAATCTGGCTTCCTTCATATTTTTTTGAATCAACGTACACAGAAATGCAATTTTTACTAAACGTAATGGCTTAGAACATATGTATTGTGATTACAATACATTTTTCAAAATTTTTCTGTTAAAGATGAGTTTATCTTGTTTACAATTTAGTCTCAGAAATCAACTTCCGACTTATAACAAAGAGTGTAGACTTTTTTGAGTTAACGTATAAAAAATTCAACATTTTTATGAACTCTTTATTTTTGTATTGGCTTTGTCTTTCAATTTGATTCAAATAGATGAATTTTGTTACAATTTGGATTAGTTATGGCTGGTCTTTCATCCTTCTTATATTGTGAAATTTGACCTCCTTCATATTTTCATGAATCAACGTACACAGAAATGCAATTTTTACTAGACGTAATGGCTTAGAACATATTTATTGTGATTACAATACATTTTTCAAAAATTTTCTGTTAAAGATGAGTTTATCTTGATTACAATTTAGTCTCAGAAATCATCTTCCGACTTATAACAAAGCGTGTAGACTTTTTTGAGTTAACGTATAAAAAATTCAACATTTTTATGAACTCTTTATTTTTGTGTTGGCTTTGTCTTTATATTTGATTCAAGATAGATGAAATTTGTTAGGATTTGGATTAGTTCTGGCTGGTCTTTCATCCTTCTTATATTGTAAAATTTGGCTTCCTTCATATTTTCTTGAATCAACATACATAGAAATGCAATTTTTACTAGACGTACTGCCTTAGAACATATTTATTGTGATTACAATACAATTTTCAAACTTTTTCTGTTAAAGATGAGTTTAACTAGTTTACAATTTAGTCTCAGAAATTGACTTCCGACTTATAACGAAGAGTGTAGACTTTTTTAAGTTAACAGTATAAAAAAATCAACATTTTTATGAACTCTTTATTTTTGTCTTGGCTTTTTCTTTCAATTTGATTCAAATAAATGAAATTTGTTAGAATTTGGATTAGTTCTGGCTGGTCTTTCATCCTTCTTATATTGTGAAATTTGACTTCCTTCATATTTTCTTGAATCAACGTACACAGAAATGCAATTTTTACTAGACGTAATGGCTTAGAACATATTTATTGTGATTACAATACATTTTTCAAAAAATTTCTATTAAAGATGAGTTTATCTTGTTTACAATTTAGTCTCAGAAATCAACTTCCGACTTATAACGAAGATTGTAGACTTTTTTGAGTTAACGTATAAAAAATTCAACATTTTTATGAACTCTTTATTTTTGTATTGTCTTTCTCTTTCAATTTGATTCAAATAGATGAATTTTGTTTCAATTTGGATTAGTTATGGCTGGTCTTTCATCCTTCTTATATTGTGAAATTTGGCTTCCTTCATATTTTCTTGAGTCAACGTACACAGAAATGCAATTTTTACTAGACGTACTACCTTAGAACATATTTATTGTGATTATAATACATTTTTCAAACTTTTTCTGTTAAAGATGAGTTTAACTAGTTTACAATTTAGTCTCAGAAATCGACTTCCGACTTATAACGAAGAGTGTATACTTTTTTGAGTTAACAGTATAAAAAATTCACATTTTTATGAACTCTTTATTTTTGTCTTGGCTTTGTCTTTCAATTTGATT